>NW_027112128.1:1715148-1737732 GCF_000696795.3 Halyomorpha halys | reverse complement strand
TAAAAATTAATATTTTATTAAGAAAAAAGTATCATCTATTTTTCAAAAAATAAGTTGATTTATTTTGTATATAATATCAGTAAAATTAGATTAATAGAACCACATTAATCCCAAGTTCAATTTACTAATAAAAACTTTTAATAAACATTTTTATTCCAATATATTCTTTTGACCTTTTGAAATTTTTATTGTAAACATTCTATTCAATATGAAGATGGTTGTGGGATGCAATCAAAATACAACACAAATAAGTTTAAATAACTTATTTGTGTTATAATTTGACCGCAACCCCTAACCATCTTCTCCTCATATAATTTATCCACGCTCTACTATCTCTCATCATCATTCAATTCCATATTTCAGCTTACATTCCATTACATTCAGCTTAATCTTACAAAGCTAATCAACTTAGTCTTAAGATATTATAATATTTACTACTCTAGAAAGTAGATGTTAAAATTATAAATGTTACAATTTACTTTATTCACATAATCAGGTCACCTGATTGCCCCATCACCCCATGTTTTCTAGTAATTTAGCATTTTTGTCAAATTTCTCACCAAAAATAATAGACTTTAGTAGTTTATCAAAAATGGAGGGGGTAAATGCATTAGCCTTGCATTTCATAACTAACAGAATAGAGATTCTCAAACTCTTCAGCTGCGGCAAAGTTGTTGATCTAACAAAATTTAGTGTAACCCTTGTCGGTCTAAAAATCTTCAAAAAATTGAAGTAAAACTATCCTTTACACAGTTGAATGTGTAGGAAAAAAGTAATTTAAAAACCTTATAATAATAATTGGCATAATTATAAAAATAATAATTGGCAGAATATAGACAGTTCTTTTAAAAGAAACCTTATTTACTGGCGTTAAGATGATTGTATACATATTTACTTTCAACTTATTAAATCAAACAAAGAAAAAATGGGAAATCAGTTCATAATATGTCTCGGTTGGTATCTTTTTCTTGTTCTTCTTCTTGAAAGAAGCTTTATGAAGTAGTCTATCAATAGTTTTTTTTTTTAAGACTATTAGTTGACCTATGTGATGATTGTAGGAAGATGTTCTGGGTGGTGGTCAAAAAAGGTAAAAAAATAAAAAATAAAATTTGAGATGTATCTTTCAAAAAATTAACAGAAATCTTCAAAAAAAGAGATGAGGAAGTAATGGCTGAGTTTGGATGAAGATGCCAGAGGGCCTAGATCGGTGTGGTTTCACAAATGATTCTTGACACTGCTGTTATGGTCAGGACAACACAATAACAGGTTATCCATTTTGAAAATAAAAAAAACCATAATTTTGTAATTATGTAAGACCAATAATTTAATAAATTGATAGAAAAGGGAATTTATGACTACCTGCAGGGGCAAACCAATACTTTGTAAGATAATTTTTAATGTTTCCAAGTTACAAGTACTCAGGGTTTAAATTTATATACCTATGAGGTAGTGATGTTGGCGTAGAACTTTGAACTCTTCTGACAGGTTCTCTTCCATTTGGCACGTCCCTAGCATTACGGTACCTCAATCCTGTGTTTTCTCGAGGACTGTTTCCCGGACTGCCTGTAAAAAAAAATATAAAAAGTTTATAGAACTGGTTTATGAAAGAAAGATTCATTATAATGATTTCATAACAGTACCATAAAAATATAGACTAATGTAACATACCAGGTCATTCAAAAAGTCCTGTCTTTTTTTGGGGGAAATTATAAATAAATAAATATTTTCAAATAATCACCTTTATTCATCAAAATATCCACCGTTACAGTCGGTAACCTTCTCCCAACGAGATGGTAAAGCCCAAATTCCTTCCTTAAAAAACTGTTGATTTTTACTGCAAAAATAAGTGGTCAGTTCGTGAATTAGGTTGTCACGGTCTTGAAAACATTTTTGTCTCAGATTGTTGTCGAGATCTCTGAATAGGTGATAATCAGTGGGTGACAGGTCAGGGGAATATGGTGGGTGAGGCAAAACTTCCCAGCCTATTTCTGTCAATTTTTCCCTGGTCAATTTGGCGGTGTGTGGTCGAGCGTTGTCTTGAAGAAGCAAAGGTCTTCTTCTGTTGACTAAGCAGGGATCAAAAGTCTTAAGCTTGGATTGGCAATGGTCCAGTATATTGCAGTATACTTCTGCAGTGATGGTTTGCCCTTGATTCAGAATCTCAAAATGCACTATACCTTTGGCTGTCCAGAAAACAATGAGCAAAACTTTCTTTGGATGGAGATCTGGTTTTGGAAATTGTTTAGGTTTCTCATCTGCCGACAACCACTGATATGATCGTCTGAAGTTGTTGTACAACACCCATTTCTCATCACAGGTGATGATTCGATTCAAAAAGGGTTCGACTTTCAAGCGGGAAGTTAACGAAGATGCAGTTGTCAAGCGAACAAGCATATTGGCATCTGAAAGCTTATGAGGAATCCATTTATCCAGTTTTTTCACTTTTCCCAGTTCTTTAAGGTAATTCCAGGCAGTGGTGGCTGAGATATTAAGTTGAGAGGCTATCTCTGAACAACTTTGACGCGGATCCAACTCTACTACTCTTCGAACGTCCTCCTTATCAACTACAGTTGGTCGACCTGAGCGTGCCTCGTCTTCTAGTGTCTCGTCGCCTCCACGAAATTTTGAAAACCAAAATTGTGCCTTCCGCTCAGACAGCACATCTTCCCCAAACACGGAGCATATTTTTCTAGCAGTTTCAGCAGCTTTTGAGCCAAGTTTAAACTCATAGAGCAAAATTTGAGTTTCAACTGGAATCATTTTAACTAGACAGTTGGATGGTGACTGCATTAAATTAATCCTCCTTAGCCTCCTATTCATAAAGTATAAACATTTGTGTTTACATGGATGAAAGTTGTATTGAACGGAATTAATTAGCAAACACTCTAGAATCAAAATAAACAACTAACAAACGAAAAACGACAGGACTTTTTGAATGCCCTGGTATAAGTGATATTTCATAAAACTGATGTGACTCTGTTTATAAATGTTTATAAACAAAAAATTAATTATTGTTTATCTTTCATTTAAGCTCACCAGGGCCCTGTTTCATAATGAAAGCTAATAGTATTGGTTCATAGTACAAGTATAGAAACACTGTGGTAATTAAACTAATACTTATATCTTTTCATAATAGGGAGGACTATTAGTGATATTATAGGAGTTAAAAAGTACTAAAGAACAAGTTACTGTTGTACAAGTCAGTGTAATTGTATTAAGTTAAATCGACAAGACTAATAGTATTAGTTTGTACTTTATTATGAAACAGGGCCCAGATGAACTTCATCAGGATCAGGAGGAAATTAAAACATCTGATCTCACAAAATTATCCTTTCTGCTTTGTGTGCTAAGTTCCATACAAAAATTTAATTTTTGGTTTGTAGAAAGAAAATTTAATAATTCTAGTGCATTTGGATTGTTCCAGGAGATTTATGGTTGCTGAGCAACTGGAAATATTAAACATGAATAGGAAGTCTAATAATCCATATCTTTGCTAATACTGGTCTGATTTAGATGGTTGGTTTAATGTATTTAATTTAATTATCGTTCAAGTTATAATATAGAATTTTCCATAAAATATACACTTTTTGAGGTATTAAAATTTATATAACTTTCCAGAAGAAGACTTTGGACAAAATTTTATCAAAATTGTTTGAGTTGTTTTGAAGAAAATGTCCAAACATATTTAAAAAAAAAAAAATCAAAGCATATTTACTGATACTTATAGCTTTGTTTTACAACATAACACATGTGTAGAAGGTTTTCACCCAACAAAATAAAAAAAAAAAAAAGAAGGTATAATGGAATCAGTCGATTCGTTTTTGTGTTAGTGTAGATAGACAGTCAACACAAATCGATGACCAAAGAAATGGGTTTTTTGGACTCAGGAGGCCAGATAAAATAAAATGTATCCAATTAAAACACTTTACTTACAATCTCTGGCAGTGGTAAGGAAAAAAAAATATATATATGTATATATAGTTGACCGTAAAAATTTAAATAGTTGGACATTAAAATAGTTATAAACTATTTGTTCTTTTTTTGACCGCAACTCTGACCATCTTCTTATATTTAAAATAAAAAATAGCTTTGTGTGTTTCAATGAAACACGTAATGAGAGAGCCAAATTATTATCTACATAGTCCAATTAAAAGTAGGTTCGATTCTCAAATATCAAATTATGCCCTTGTAGACAGATAAAATAATTCTTCATTTTTTTTTTTTTTGGATTGAAGGGAACTATTCAGAAATAATCATAATAATTATCTCTCGATCAACCATATACTCATATCCACAGAATGGTTCAAAAATATTTCGAACAAATTTAATGATTTAAGAAACTAAAGAATTAGTTATACTTTATAAACAGATTAAAAAAATGATAATTTAAAAACTGATATTTCTAGTGAAAATAGGAATGAAATGTTCACAAACAAAAAGTAAAATTAATGTACATATTTTTAATTTTAGTTAGTTTAAAAATTTACTTTTAAAAAATAAAAAATTCTTAGTCTTCTACATTCAATGGAATACTAACTTCTGTTGTTAGCCTGAGGTTTGGCTATCTCTAAAGCAGCTATCCTCCGGAGAACATCAGCTAGTGTGGAACGAAGGCATGCTAATTCTTCACCTTGAGATAATACTTTCTTCTCTAGGTCACAGAGTCTCTCCCGCATCGACTCATCCTCAGACAGGATCATCTCATCTGCAAAAAAATTAATTTTTTAATTACAATGAAATAAATAATTTGACATATATAGCTTATTTTTGTCATATCACTGCTTTCCTTAAATAGTGGCACATCTGAAAAAAAATTGTTTGTTTGGAATATTGCATATATTGTACCATAGACTGGAATAATTTGTAACAACTCTAATAGCTTTAGAAAAGTATGTAGGACCATCTCGGAAAATAAAGTAACCACAGTATTCACTACTATCTTTGGAATATATCCAAAGATTTAATTCTAAATAAACTTGAAACTTTTTTGTCAGATGAGCCCCTATTCATGTAATATAGCGATATGTCATGTGATATTTAGTTCATCTAAATTACAAAGAAATAAGTAACAGTTCTTCAGAAGGACTAATTTTTAAGGCCAGGATTGCTAATCATGATAATGATCAGGAGTAAGCCAAATGTAAAGAAGTTTAAAAAAAAAATAGTTATATACCTTTTACTTTATAAAAGAAACAATAAAAAAAAAAAAAAATACATACAAATATAATTAAATGACTTATATTATGTGCTCAGGATCATGAAATATACATATTGAACAGAAAGTTAAAACATTAATCCTGTTAAGTTGTAGGTTATCACAAAATAAAGGCTAGTAAAATATATTACAATGATAGTTTTAACTTATGACTCATTGTGATTTGCTAAGACAAAATAAAAAAAAAATTATCTCATACTTAAAACCTTGAACTTAAAATCTCGAAAAGATTAGCTATGATAAGACTGATTGATGAACTAGTAAAGCAAGGATATGATCATCATGTAAGTTAAAGTCAACAGTATAAGTTGTTAAAACTAAGTAGGTTGGTATGGTATGCTTGATATTTTTAATTATTAATTAATGAAAAATTAGTAATTGATTGAGCTATCCCCAAATTCATAAAGATTGTTATATTTATTTCTCAAAGTGTTAATACAGATTGGTTGTAACCAAGGAGGGTTAACCACAGGTTACTTGTTGAGTTCAGATTTAAAAGTAATAACAAATGATTTTATTGAAATATTATAAACTTTTATAGTATTTTGTTCAAAATTATGAATGTTGGTTTGAATTTATGTAAACTTAAATTTGTAAAATAACTTCATAAAACCCCATTTATTCCTGAAATAATTCCTTAATATCAAAAAATTAAAACTCCATCCAAATTATAAATAATAATTTCATTTTAAAATTGTAGCAAAAGTTGTTTAACAAATCAAAAATAAATAATGTAATCCAATAGAGGTAATTTATCTTTATAGGTATATTTTAGATAAAATTATACCAACCTTACCAAACAGATACCTGGAGGAAGATTTAGACTTCACACAAGATTTATTGTTTTTCACATCAACAATTAAAAAAATGGGGGGATAATTAATATAAATTTAGTTCCTTCCATAAACATAACAGTTTAACAAAAGATAAAGATGATTGCAAGAATGCAATCGGAAAAGATCGGATGGTCTCGGGTTTTCCCGTTAGAATAGGATGTTTCTATATTCCCTCCCTTATTTATTCATAAAATTCTTTAATATGTTGTATTTATCTAATGCTTATTATTGCTAACAATGAGAACAGTTTATTTTATTTTTTTTAATAAACAAAATTAAAGTTACTTAAGAGGAAGATTTTCTGAAAATTCAGCATTCAAGCTCTGTCAGACTATTTCAATGAGGATAAATAACATAAAAACCATATATTGTAAAAATTAAAAAAATTAATTAAATGAAATAAAAAGAATTTCAATAGTTTTAACTTGTTTCCTATATAAAAGATAGCTTGGGTTCAAATTAAAAATTTTAATATTAAATAGAATTTTATTTAAATTTTATAACATAATAGACTCTTTTCTCAGGGCGGGTTTCTAGGCAATCAGAAACAGACGACACTTTACTACTAATAACACTTAAACTTAATTAATAGCTATTTTACAAATGTAATAAATTCTAGATAGAAACAAAACTAACCAATAACACAATGTTCCATTGATGATTTTTTATATCTTCTTGTCTATGATGCTATGTCCAACTCTCAACAATGGCTTCCAGTCCTTCCCGCTTCTAGCCGACGGACGTCCTCTCACTAGGCCAACCAAATCAAGAATGCCCGTTTCCTCTCTTCTATCTTCAATGTTTACTGGTCGATTGTAGTACAATCGCTCTGCTTTACTTACTATGATTTACGACGTAAATAGTTTATTGATAATTGTTATTTTCTTCTATTTCTTCTTTGATTATTCTTTTTCTATAATTATTGTATAGAAACAACAAAAGTTGAAAAAATTCAATCTATGTTCTCAACACAAACAATTCAACGAACACTTCGGAAGAACGCCATCTTCTTTGTTTTGAATAGCGTATTTTTTTTAGACAATGAAAACTGGTTAGCTTGCTTTTTGATTTAAAATAACAGTTTTTATTTGTACTAATCATAATTATTTGAGGTGAATTTGATTAACGTAGTGATGCCAAAAGTTCGTGGATGGGTATGGCATTCAAGGCTCTTTCACAAGTCTACAAACAGTATATACCTACTTTTTTTCATAAGTAAAAGGATGTTCATTTTAAATGACAAATATAAAATTCTACCATGGCATCTGCGAGCGGATCAAAATCCCAAAAACGGTAAATGACATTTAACTCCTCAACCAATACCAATAAACGTAATTGATTTCATTAATAGCTTAACAAGACAAACCTTCAACCACTTAAAGAAAAGTTTATTGTTGCCAAAAACAGAACAGATAAATACAGTTCGAGCAAAACTGTTAACAAACCAAACTAGTTCTGACCTAAAGTTATATTTCATTTTTGTGAAGGTCAATTAATCCAAATTTATTGCTTTCGGTTACCAACAGTAACCACTTAAAAGAGATTCGATCTCCTGAAATAATTGTGTTGTTCCAAATTGTTAAGGGCTGGTTCTATTTCGAGCAATAGTCAGAAATTGAGATAACTTATTTGACCACCTCTTCAGAGAGATCGGTATACAACGCCCCCAAGATTAAGAGGATTATATTTGATAAGTAGGGAAGAATTTGATTTTCACAATGTTTTGGTTTGATACAGTGCTTGCAGAGTACAAAGAATATACACTAATAGTGTTAAAATAAAATAGGGTTAGATTACTAAACGAAAAATGTACAACCCATCGAAAATCTAATAACGAATAATACATAGAAACGGTTAATCACATTTTTCTGAGTATGATGGAGTTGGGTGGGATTGCGGTCAAAAAGAATAGAAAATAGTGAACAACTATTTATTGACCCTACTTTCCATGGCTTCATCAGAGCTAAAAAAGATACATTGAAAAAAATATGTTGTTCATGAAAGATAATAACATACAAAGAAGTAAACTAAGGTGTGATTAAAAATTATATAAATATAAGCGAAAAAAATAAATTTGAAAATGAACAAATATAAATATTATTCACTTATATTTACATATTTTTTAATCCCAGCTTAGTTTACTTTTATCTCATTATCTTACATTGCCAAGATATGTTTAGTTGCTTTGTATCTTTTTTAGCCTTGATGAAGCCCTGGTAAGAGATGCGAAACATCGGAAAATAAATAATTGACTATTATAGCAATTGCGACCATCCCCTTCACATTTTAACGACAAACTTTTTCCATTAATTCATTATTATCACAACTATGACTTAAAAGTCGAGGAATAAGAACTAAGTGAGATCGTATAACTAAATTTACATTACTTTGAAATCTAAACAAATCTGTCAGATTTGTTTAAAATTAAATAATTCACTCCAAGCGCTTGTGGAAGAGAAGTGGAATTCGACTTGGAAAATATTAAGAGTAAGGCTTCCTCGAAGAAATTTAGACATTTTTTAATCACATCTTTAAGGAATTAATTTATTTTAACTTTAAAATAAAAATAAAGTTTTTTTACGTTTTCAATTTCATTTGGGAGAAATGAATCGATTTCTCCAAATATTTCCTATCAAAACTGAACAAACGAGTCCCTTTCTCTTGCAAGGTTAAGATAGGATTTTTTCTAATTAATACTCTCATTTGTATTTTCACCTCGCTGAAAATTTTAAAAAATTGAATACGTGCCTTTGAATATTTTCAATTAGCCTTAATCACTGATCACCAGCGAATTTGGGATTGAATCAGCTGAATTTCTATAACAAGTTTCGTAAACTTTTTTTTGTTTCATAGAATGTGGGAACGAAGAACATATACAACTTGAGTTATATCCATATAAATAATAACGAGAGTCTAGTTCATCTCGAATAATCCGTCTGGTAGATACTTTTGTCAGTTCAGTGTAACTTCAAGTGATTAAATTTCATTTACTTGCCTCTAGAATTGCGATAGAATTGAAAGAAATATATAAATTGGTAGGTGTTACCACTACTCCATTCATAATATCAACGAATGGTCTCTCTCATACCAAAATCAACAGTGGCAGGCATGAATGGTCTGGGGGTGCCTATAGACGTGCTAAGAGAGGCTCAACAGTCAGTTCTCTTAGACACTGCACGTATAGTGCGAAAATTTTTAAATATTTGAAAAATAAAATAAATCAACAACAATATGAAAGTGGTTGGTCTTCTACCTCAGATACTCAACCCGCAATAGCGAGAACAACCGACCAATAATAATAATTTTCTTTATTATTCTGGTATTAATCCCATAGAATAATATACAGGCATACAAATAGAGAGAATAATAAAAGTACAATACAGAATAAAAATGAATTCATAAAACGTCATCAAATATAATGAAATAATGAATTTAAAAAGATAAAAATGAACAACAATAATTAACAGAATATATAAAATAAGAATAGAACAAATAAAATAAAACCATATGTCGTATCATAAAACGTTAAGATGACTAACACTTCTGATGATAAATAAAAATAAAAACAAAATCAAATATAATTAAACTAAAAATAATGAATCAAAAGGTACGATTTCTGTTAATTCACATATTTACAAATATGAACGAAATTCTGAAACATAAAATACAGAGAATATATAAACCTTATTTGAAACTTTCAATTGTTATTCTTTCGGAATTGGATGGACAGAAGGTAGTCGAAGATGCGTGATTTGAAGATTAGAAGGGAATAGAAATACGAATAAAGGAGGGAATAGAATTCCATAGGGAAGAGGAACGGATAAGGAAAGACCTACCAAAGGTTGCGGTTCGATGAGCAGTTACATATAAGTCTGAAGACTGGAAAACTGCACTTCAATTTCGACTATTACAGTACTTACTAGACGAACGGTCTAAACTTCCAATTCATTACAAAATACTGGTCTACATGACTATAATAAGGCCTATCTGGATATACGGAGTTGAGCTTTGGGGCTCCACTAAACCTTCGAATTCCTCTCGTATGCAATCCCTAAAATTCTTCGTGCTTTCTTCTTTGTCACACATCAAATCATCCATAAAGACCTTAATGTTCCATACATAACCGATCTAGCCCGAACCAGATATCAATTCTTCCATTATAAACTCTATAACCACCCAAACCGAGTAGTTTCTCCGAGGCGCCTGAAACGAGGTGGCCATGGGACCTGCTAATGTAGAGATATAATTATAGCGCTAATAATGGTTAGTTTCTTTAAATCTTACATCAGTTTTACTAGTTGTATTTTTATGTAAATACAGTTGTAAATACCAATAAGTAAATAAAATAAAATTATATATATGAAAGGTGTATGTAATAATTATCATGCTAGATTACATTAACAACAATTATAATAAAAAAACAACAAACTATAGGTATTCAAAACTCTACACAAAATGTAATTGTTCCAATTCCTCCAAAGAAGAAGCTAACAATGTAAAGCTAATAACTGATAACATTCTCATTAGTTCATAATAAACGTAGTAAACAGTAAGCATTGTGTAACAACTTATCATGTGTATCCTAAATTCCAAGATCTTAACAGAAGTAAATATTTATTTTAAAGATATGGTGAGGGCATCACACGACTTTCACTTACCATCCTACTTAGAGATCAAATTAATCCTTGTATATTTCAAAACGTATATTGTTGTTGTAATTAACTTTGTTATTAATTGTTAACGATCATTAACATGGCTAGAATACAAATAGTTTAACAAAAGATAAAGCCGTGTACCATGAACATATTGAAAATAAAACGACTGGATTTAAATCACTAACAACAAGGTTTACCAATGGCTCGCACAATGAAAATATAAGTCAGTTTTGCACTTATCTCTGATGATTTTTTGGAAGTCGTCATCTTTCCTGTCATTACCTTTCTAATTATAGAAAGAAACTATCTATCAAATAAGTTCAAAATTTTCTTTCTTTTTTTTTTCTTGGGTCCCTAAAATCTAGGTGGAGCCGCGGCTTACCCTGCTGCCCTCTGCCTACGCCCATGCCGTGTACTAAAGAATGGGATCCAAAGAGGACGGACGTCAGTCTAAGCAGGTTTTGTGAAAACCGTTTTATCCATTTATTTATCCATTCTTTGATACATTGTATTTTTATTTTAAAGTAATTTTCTTCTATTTTTCTCACTTTGAGAACTGTTTGAATAGGGCACTACACTTAGACGTCGAAATGTCAACATTTTTTAAAATTCTTTTAAATAGAAAAGTCAACCAGGAAATTTTGTTCACATAAATCACTTAAATAACAAATACTCCAATATTTTTTTAAAATAATGACGTATACAAAATATTTTCACATTTTTCCTCAATCAATGTTTTGAGAGGATTTTTTATATATCTAATATATATATCTAAAAGAAAATATAAAATTAGAATACACCAATTGATTATTGTCTTAATACTAACGATAACGAAATTACGTTGTTATTTAAATTTTACTATTCCTATATGACTTCACCCAACGTAGAACATGAGTTTTTCAGTTAAAATTCGGTTTACCAGGCGGCACTCGTACGTGAACTCATGTGTTTGTCAGAACTAATGGTTTAGACGTGACAAAAGAACACACCCGACCTGCATTACTAAGTATACACAATTTTGTTTCCTTTTATCACTGCTTTGAAGTTTTAGTTTAAAAATAAATAATCCTAGCTATCACATATTAACAATATTGTAACGACATGTTTAATAATTAATTATTATTCTATTTAGAATTTTTGTTTATTTAAAAAGAAACATATGCATTTTATATTCGTATTATAATGATTAAGTGTAAAAGTAACAGTTGCTAGGGATTGTTAAATAGTTGCTAAAGCGTCGCGTAGCAACAAGCGGACGATCTACGGTTTAGAAGTGAGTTGCTGCTAATTAGTCTAGTATAATTCATTACCAGCTCTGTTTGCGTAGGCTATGTGATTATTTGGACATTTTTATTGTTTTTTGTGACTATTATAGTGCATTACCAAACCCTGTCTGCGTATTAGTTTGACCTGTGGTTTAAGTATACTTTTATTATTACAACAGCCAGACCTTGTCTGCCCTCATTATGTGCCAGTGTGGCCATTTTGGTCTTTGCACATCTTGACTGTTGATTGTAATAAATATATAATACAGTCCACTGCATTTATGAAAACAATTGTGATAATTAATTTACTTAAGGAATGCATTAAAGAGCCAGTACAGACGTGGGCTCACCGACTGTTGACCAGTTAGAGAGTTGCAGTGATGTTCATAACTACGAAGCGGTGACCTACACATCTTCACAGCAAGTATCTTCCTCCTCTGGTCTATCGGAATGGATAATCTTTTCTTCGGGACCGTCATCAAGTATTTTAATATATAATAATATATATCTATTGATTTTGCAAATTTCTTTCTTTCATTTCATATTCACCATTTCATTCGTTTTGCTTATTTATTGTTGTCTAAAAGGCCTTTGATTTTGTATTATATTAATTATTTTATATTAACTCTTTTGTTTTATTATATGTTTATGTTTTATATTGTTGGCCTCACCAAATAAATATTTATAATCGAGCCAGTTTTGTTTTGTTTGTTTTTTAAAGTTTTCTTTCAAAAATACTACTTAGATTTGAGGTTGTTTTAACAAATATAAAGATGTATACAAGTTACTTTTTTATTTAATAATGAATAAGTGTTTCTTTATATGGGCGATAATAGAAAAATGAATGAGAATAGAGAGAAACAGTTATTCGCAATTACTCTCAATTCATTAAAGATTGTATTAAAGAACCAATAAGCAAGTAGTTGAGCATTGACAGACCAACATACTCAGTCGATCCTACAGAACGAAATCCCCAGATTAATATATTTATTATGATTCATTACTTTAAATCTCGCTCAGGTAGTGTCTGACTTCAAGCAATATTAGTGGGGGAAGTGCGTAGAATAATCTGCATATGCCAAAGATCAAAAGGACTTTATACAGACTAGACTAGAACTATAAGACTCGTTTAATAATGCTTGGCATTATGCAGTTACATTACCTCTGAAGAAAAGGGATAATTGTAGTCTGAAAAGGACTGAAGTTCGAATCCCACTTTCTCAACTAACTGGTTGCGAGGCTCATTCGTACTTTTCTAATCACCCTTTACCAATTCGTTTTAGAAATAATTTTTTAACCACTTATAATTAATTACTATTAATTATTATATTCACTTAATTATTATCATATATTCAGCGCAAGAAGAGCTATCATCACTAATTTCATCTAATTACCCTTGTTTTGGAGATGTATTAGTGGTATCTTTTCTTTAAGATGTTAAGACAAAACAGGATTCCAAGGAAACCTGCACGGAATATTAACTAAATACACATGGATGGATCCAAAGTATATATTTATATACTTTAAATGATTTAAATTAATTATTTGAATTTAAGTAATTCTTATATATTATACGAGGAGAAGATGGTTGGGGGTGCGGTCAAAGAGAAACACAAATAAATTGGTGTAACCTATTTTATTGTGCCAACGTTTCGGCTAGAGTTTCTAGCCTTCTTCAGGGCTGTTAGCTTGAAAATCAAACGCCTAATGACTTTGACCGCACCCCCAACCATCTTCTCCCCGTACGTCATCCACGGTCAACTATCTCTCATAATTACATATATATTATAATTATATTTAAAAAATATATTTAAGTAATTATATATTAAAAATTAAATATGTTCCACTACAACCCATAAACGGTTTTATTTTGTAGCACGGTTGTCAGGGCAATACTTTGTAGGGAAGTACTGTCACTATACCAACGGTTGTGCAAGGAGGTGATTTGATCAGAGTCCTGCTCGACCACAAGATTTTTACACAGTGAAGTACCCACATTATGAGGCTGGGTGGACCCGGGAGGGCTCCCAAACCGGCATAGCTGACTCACGGGAACAGTGAAACACAATAGAATTAGCTGCCACAGCTAGGACTCGAATCCGGGTCATTGGAGTTAGTAGCACAGTCCATTACCACTAAGCTACCCACCCCCACCTCTCGCATAATCTCCCAGATTTATAGCTTAAAAGTAATTAAAAAAATTATTTTTTTTAACACCTGAACAGACGGATTTTTTTAATCCAGCCTTATTGCACACCACAACATATGGAGAACCTCCATTATCCATCTTTGCTATTGCTTATTTCAGTCTGATTTAAACGATATTGGTTTTGTTTTATAGAAAATTAAAATACCTATTAAATGTTCATCCATTGTTCCAGGTGATGTGTAGTTCTCAAATTAATTAATAAGTTATAAATTATTGAAGTTGAAGAACAATTTTTTTTTAAACCACAACAATTTGGAATTTTTCGAAACCCTGCCTTACTGCACTTAAACTAAGGAAAAAACAACAAAAATAATTCCATATCCAATACTTTTGTTGTAAGTGTTAATTTCAAATGACCTCAAATCCTTGCTTCAGATTTACCAATTTTATTGGTTAAGATGACGGATTTGTTTCAAATGATTTTTAAAGGAAATTTAGTTGGTTTAAATACAACTGTACATTTCTGCATGTCTCTGTATGCGGCATTGCTGGTCCTATATAGACCCTATCCCATATCCAATTCTAAGTTATATCAACAGAAAAAACTATAATTATGGTACTGTATAGACCTCATTACTAAGTCATATCAATAGAAAATCTATGATTATGTGTTGCAGGTACTAAACAACCCCTGTATCGGTTAAATTTTTTTTCTTGGTCAATTACAAAGGAACAAAAATGGTGAAAAGGTTTACATGAGAGAATACTAACGATTCCAAAAGATAGTTTAAAAGTGTAAGAGTAAACATCAACATTGTTTGTCAAAGCCTCACCACTAACCCTGTACTCCTGACAAACATTCGTTACTCTTTTATACTCTAAAAGTCTAATGAGTTTCATGACATTGCAAAAACACAATATTTTATTTAATATTCAACCTTCGTGATTAGTTCCATAAAGTATGCATTAAAATACTATAGATAATAGCAAAAATAAGGATTATCTCTAAAGGAAGTTTGGTGAGTCAATTCTTAAAAAAATTTTCTTTTGAGGTTAATGACTTCCTATTTGATGAAATTTCTTTATTAAAATTATCACCACATGGTACAACGTTTCGGGACCACTGTCCCATATTCATGCACCTTAAACCTCATAATTTCTTCTAGGAAATCATGTCACAATTTGTGCATCTTCACTACTCCTAGTGAATACTCCGTTCACTAGAACAGCCAGCAAAAATAAGATTTTAGATTTAGATTTTGGGGATTAATAGATAAGATTTTTTTTACATTACTTTATACTGTTGCCAGTAAAATAGTTGAAGTTGGAAGTTTTGCCTTCGTATTTAACCAGCCGTAATGTATGCATTGTAATATGAAGGAGTCTTCTTTTTATCTTAATCGTTGTCTTGTCTAACCTTGGAGATGCTCATCACCTACGTTGTGAAAGAATTTTACTGTGCAGTAGCATGTTTATAATTTAACAGCGAGAGTTTAATAATTTAATTCTGAATAACAATTGAAAAAAAAATCAGTCTAAAGTGCGAGTGAGAAATAAATTTTGATTTTCACTCCTTAATTACAATACAAATTTTATTTTCGCTATATAGTTATTGAAAATACTATGTAAACTTAAAACAGAGAAGGGAAAGAAGTATATGTTCAGTAAGATTTTCATAAATGATACAATTTAGTTAGAACTTTGAAACATTTTAATATAACTCTTAAATCGTCAGCCAAGAAAAAAAGAAGGCAATTAGTTGCTTTTAATTCCAAAAGATTCCATTATTTTTTATACTAAATCCAATAAGCACCAGACACTTGCCAAATCCTAATAAATAGAGAAGTGCTAGTGATGTGCAACTCTCGATAGCACGAACTATTATTTTTTTTTTGTTTTGTTTTTTTAAGTTAGGAACCAAAATCATAGATCACTCGACGATGATCCTCGGAACTCTTCATTACCGTCAGCCTTTTCATTCCAAAATGATGCCTGATCAGGTATTTTCTACCGTTCATTAACATAGAAGAAAAATCCTTAGTGTTAAGGTATGACTTTCTCAAAATATTACAAAAAAAAAATTAAGATAGCAAACACAAAACCTGGACTTTTATATTCAGTAGATAAATTAAATAATACAATTCGATTAATTATTATTTACTTCAAATGAGAAAGTATTATGTTGTTGGAAAATAGTCTGGGTGGTGGTCAATAAATGTACCAAAATAATAGAAGAAAACTATTAATTGTTAACAAACGCTTCGCTTACTTTCGGCTATTTCCAACTTCGCAGTCAGTCTTAACCTTTGTCTTGGCCAGTCCGGTAAAAACCCTTTTTTTTGCCTTTTGTTAATTATCAAACTCTTTCATAGTTCATATTTATCAATTCTCTCTAATACTGCTAACAATGAGAGATGGTTAATTATTTCAAATAAATAAAATCAAAAACTTCAGAAGATTTTTTGAATATTCAACATTTAAGCGCTTTGAAAAACTATTATAATGAGGATAATACTTAGCTGACGCAAAAGACTATTCGACTGTACAAAAGTGATTGTACAAAAGACTACTCGATATGTCTAGTTTAATTCAAATCAATAGAGCCGTTTTAGATAATATCGCAAAAATTTGTAATATCATTTACGCATGTGTTAATTCCGTTAAGTCGATTTTAACAGTAACAGTTGCTGTAACATTCCAGGAATTCACATGTCCAAAATATCACTAATTTCAGTTTCCTACGACACCGTTTTTGAATTAGATTTTTCATAAATAGACTAGGTTATTTGAACTCATTTGACCTCAAAACGTATATTTCTGTCGAAAACTGGAATTCGAAAACTTCCCTATCACAATACTCACCTATTACATAGTGAGAATAGATCTTCTAAATAGTAAAAACCCATGAAACATTGGAAATGTAAAGCTTAACCAATAAAACCACATAACATAAATTTCCTTAAATCATGCAACTTATTTTAAGATATATAATAAAATAATAATTGATTATAAAAAACGATTAAAATAAGGTAGGCACTTACTAGACAAACTGTCTAAATATCCAATCCATTACAAAAGACTGATCTACATGGCTATAATAAGGTCTACATGGACATACGGAGTTGAACTTTGGGGCTCCACTAAACCTTCAAATTCCTCTCGTATCCGATCCTTTGTAAAATCCTCAATACTCCTTACTTTGTAACAAATAAAATCATATTTATAAAGGCCTTAATGTTCCATATATAACCACTCAAGCCCGAACCAGATATCATTCCTGACAATCCTCCGAGACGCCTGAAAAAATATGGCCTCGAGATCTAATAAAGAAATATTATTGTGCTACCAATCGGGTACACGCCTGAATCATACCATTTGATCTTACATCCAATTTACTAGGTGTATTTTTATGTAAATAAGTTGTAAATGTCAATAAATAAATATTTAAAAAAAATTATGAGGTGGACTTTATTAGAGGCATGTAACTGTTAAACCAGAAATAATACAATTCATTTGACTCCGAAGTATTTAACCAATAATGGGCAATCGGAAGGATCAAGAAGAACATGCAACTCGAGATCCAATGTTGAGATTCGCTTCCTACTGCGGAAGGCACAACTTTCGCTCACTAATTAACAAGTAGAAGCAACATTTCTGCAGAATTCCGTAGAGAAACTGACAGGCAATGTAACCTCTGTTTCACTTCTATGTAAGGCATCAACTTCTTTTCTCTCGTAACGGCCACAGGAACAATTAGTTCAGCGACTGGGAATACTTTCATATCCTCTATAGAGCAAGTTCATTTATGTTAAGTCAAAATAATTGAGAAAAGAAACGGGTAGTAGTTCGTAATAACTTCGTGCGGAATTCGACGTCATTGTATAGATTTAATAATTTGTATGAGAAATTGTTAGTAATTGATATTTGTTTAACTATTATTGTGGCATTAAAAGTTGTTGAACAAGTTTGTTTCTATATATAATTTAAATATAATACGCATGACTCAAATAGCTAGAAACAAATTAAATTAATTTATTTTGAAATATTATACAGATTTATTTAATGTTTTCTACATATATATAAAAAGAAGCTGATACATAAGTATGAACAATAATATACCTATCAATTGACTTTTTGATGAAGTTGATATGCTGGTTTCGCACAAAAAAAAAAACTGGAATACAAGTTTTTATAATAATCAGAAAATAAAATTTTTATACTCAAAATTTTCGCCTTCTTTGGGTTGCCTTCTTTTTTTTTTTTTTCTGAAATCACAAAAAACGCAATAATTTGAAGACGATCCCAATAATATACATGAAACTTAGGAGGGGCTTACGGCATGAAATAGTATAAACTGTATCTTCGTAAAAAATAAAACGTTTAAGGAATTTTTCATTATTTACAACTGCTTTTTCTAAAATATAAAGCCATAAAATCAGGCATATGCATATGAATAGGAGTTACATAGGATTTATACAATATTGTGAGGATTTATGAATTTATTTCGTGAAGGTGGGATAACGGAAGAAAACATCATACTCCAAAAATTTTTGATTCGTATTTGAGGGTTTCAAAAGATGCTAAGAACGATTCTGACTTGATTTTTGGAAAAAAAAAAAAGATGTTTTCGTCTTCTGGGTGCAACTATGTTTTAGGCAATTTTGTATACACTTATATTAATTTAATATAATCAACAATCTTTTTTTCTTACTGTACACGAAAAAAATAAATATCAAAAATAAAGTACCTAATAAAGGTAGGAAAGGATATCAAGCTCCATATCTTAAAAGCAATATATCTTTCAACACTATTACATGGCAGTGAAAGTTGGTTGACCCAAGACTATTGATCCAAGAATATTGAGCAAAATTAGGAAATATATGATATGAAATGAAAGAATAAGAGAAGAACTTCAGATCCACTCAGTAAAATCAGTGATTGAACACCGACAGCTCTGATGGAATGGACTCGTCTGTAGAATGGGGGAAGACAGAGTGCCAAGAAAATGTATGGAGGCAAGGCCGACTGGTAGGAGACCACGAGCAGACCTAGAAGGAGCTATATGGAGCATATCCAACGAATAGGTATGGAAAGAGGAAAAACGCTGGCTCAGATGAACATTCTTTCCATGGACCGAGATGTGTGGACCAAGTGGTTAGGGACTCCCCCACGCTGAAAGGCACTTAAGGAGGATGTGAAAGAAGAAGAAGGTATATAATAATCATTGAATATATGCACGGCAAAGGTGGCATACGATAATAAGAAAAATTTCTAAAATCATTCGTAATATTTTTTACTAGGCTTCTAGCGCGCATTGGCAATAACCCTCAACACATGTGGAATATTTGTCGGTCTCTTATCACCATAGAAAGTTTCCTTGAAATCGGTGATCCCACGTGCACAGCCTTTCCTTGTCAGAATAAATCGTTTCCGCTGGTATCTTTTAAACTAGACAAAAATATCTAATTTCTCTATAAGTAATCGAACTTAACATGTTGGTTGGAAAATTATTTAGAAATTTTATCACAATTTAAGGTTTATTATTAATTTAATTTAATTTTTTTAAAGAAACTATGATAACCATCTAAGAGATTTATGTCTATATTGAATCATATTGTCTATAGTGAACCAGTATTGCAAAATATTAATTTATAAACTAAGTGATTATGGCGTATTGAAAATTTTTTAATTTAATAATTATGGATAATAGTTAGATAATTTATTTGGTTTTGATCATCAAATTCGCCCCCTTCAGAATTAGGTAAAACATGACATCAATAATTTACCAATTACTTTTTTACCAATCACTTATAGTTTTATAGTTTTTTTTTTTTAGTTCTCCACTATCACAAACTTCGGAAAGCACTGTTTTAATCTTCTGCACTTAAATAAATTTATTATACTATACACAATAAGTAAATATGTTTTTAAATGTCATATATTTTAAAATTATCTAGTAGCATATTTATTTCATTCGCTCTTGTGAGCCTTGAAATTAAATTAATTAAAATTAAAGGCCTACTTTTAATGCTATAGGAGGTGATTTTTGAAACACTGGCTCATAATTTAGTTTTATGATTATTTGAGTTTCTTTTTTCTTTCACCGCACCCAGACCATCTTTCTTTTAGAAAATTTTTTTGTGTGAAGAGAATTGTGTACTCTTCTGCGTGCTTGGATCTAAACTGAAGTGATAGTGGTAAGAGTTAAAGACTTGTTACAAAAAATAAAGCACAAGCACTATAACATCCAATAACATAAAAAATATGTTAACACCTGTGACGCGAAGGAGGAACAACCACTTAAAATATCGTAAAAGATCGAGAAAAGTATGATTTAGCACTCAAAACTTGAATAAGCTAAAATCCAATTTTCTTTTAACAGATGGACCTTAAAACTTTATATAGGATTAATTCAAAATGATATCGTCTAGAAAGTACTCATTAATACTAAGGAACAAAATAGTTGTAACAATTTTCAGTAATTAATTCATTAATATAATAATAATTTATAATTTTTGTATTGGGTTAGGTAGCCATTGGTACGGCACTGTGATACAAACTCCAAGGACTCAGGTTCGAATCAAGTTGCGGCAAATGATTATTTTCTGTTTTATTGTAGCCGCGAATCAGCCCTCCGTGGTCCACCCAGCCTCATAAAGTTGGTAACTCGTGATTCGGTCTAAATCACCTCCTTGTACAACAGTTAGTGTAGTAACAGCACTTCCTTACGAAGTACTGCACTCCTAACCCTTCATGGGTTGTAGCTGTAAAGATTTAATTTTTACTTTACGTGGAAATCGGATATTACCTCAAATGCTCCACCTGATGAGAACTACTAGTATTTTTTTTTTTTTCATTTCATTAAAATTAAAACAACGCGCTAAATAAATTTATTTCAAACTGTGGAACATTAAAATTATTATTTTTTAACAAATTCAACATTATTGATTTTAATGGAATTTATTTTCAACGAATATTGTTTACATTTAATTTGATCAATTGATTATTTTATTTATTTATAGATGACTGACCGTATGTGCATTAGATGCTTAGGGCTGCGGTAAGGACAATAGTTTTCATTATTTTTTAATGGATAATGTTTTGATCCACAATGTAGGCCATTAATAAATAGAAGAAAAATATTTTTGTTTTTCTTGAGCGCAACCCAGACCATCTCCTAATGAATTTGTATATATTTTTTTTGTAGTTTAAAGGGATTACAGTTTACAGAGTCATCAACGTTAATCACCTAAAATCGTAAAACGCCGAAAATATTTTTTTTCATAGCATAGAACACGTCAGTCGTTAGGACTGGATATTGAAATTATATGTTTGAAATTTAAAGCAATCATTTCTACAACAGTTCCATACAAAATAGTTTGCGTTTATTCAATTTTATAATAGGGATAAAAATAGTCAGTTAATAATAGCCCATTACGTCTTATTTACTTACTGATATGAACTTCAAATAAACATTAATCACGAAATCGATATCTTCGACTAAGAGAGGCTGAAACACACCAGTAACAAGAAATGTTACAGATAATTTGAACTGAATTTTCCGTAACGAAAATAATTTGCGGGAGTTGAAAACACATCGTCCCTTAAACGGTGAAATCTGCAGGGATGTAGCAGACCATCTTTCAGGAAGCAAAATTACTTTCTTTCGATTCGATCTCTCCACGTGATTTCTCTCAGTGATACTTGGCCCCTGGTCAGTCTTGGGGTAATATGAGCCCCCCGCAGGGAAAGGATAGTGGTAGTGGCTTTGGAACCCAGGGGTTATCCCACAGCGAGTTTCCTTAGGTGGTCTTTATTCTAGCTCTTCAATTGAGCTAAGTGTAACTCGGCAATTTGTAAAGCCCATTTTACACGAGTGCCAGAAACGCAACGCAGAAACGAAACCTTCCAAACAGATTACACAATAGTGTGGCCGTAGCTAACTCTCATCTGTCTACTGAAATTGTAAATAAACTCATAGTGAATGTTCTTTTCTAATTTAAATCGAGTTTCCGGAGCGGAGTTCACCTTAGCAAACGTACAAAGTGCAATGAGGCTAAAAATCAGGATATCATATCTAGTTGGTACTGAAATGCCATTGCTTTAGTCTGTCAATTTAGTCCAAGACACAGTGCAAAAAAATCGAAATTATTTTATGAAAACATTGATAGCAAGTTTTTTAATCTTTATTGCATTTCTGATAAAGAAATGAGAGTCTACCAGACAGATTAAGCTACCTTCAAAAATGGCGATTGTTCCAATGACACAAAAAAATCTAATTTTGAGTTCTGTTAAGTAAAAAAAAAATTAGTTAGTTCCTTTCAGAAAATATATATATTTTTTTTTATATTGATAGATTTATTTATTGATAGATATTACAATCTGCCACACAGTTGTGGGCAATAGGTAATAGTGAGGGATGATATCTTACATACTAAAATAAAAAAATAAATAAAATTTTAAA
>NW_027112128.1:1683532-1715024 GCF_000696795.3 Halyomorpha halys | reverse complement strand
AATATATACAAACAAAAGAATAGACAAGATGAACATAATCAAACTATCTGTATGAAAAATAAATAAATAAAATAACATAATGATAAAATAATATATACAATATTTACACAATCGACCTGAGGATCCCTGAGCCCACTCTATCCCCCACGTGTGAGGGTTAGAGCAGAGCTCAAGAGATCCCAGCGCATCCCTCTCGCCGCATCACTGGTAGTGAGCCAGTGGAGGCTGAGCAATAGAAAATATTAAAGTTTTGTCCTTGACCGTACAAGGGGGTATAGCAAATATTATTAAAAAATAAATATTGAAGTATTTAAGATGCATGCTAATGTTATTTCAGAAAAACCTAAAATTTACGCTAATTTTTATTGAAAGTTCCATAGCTTTAAAACTACCTAAAAAAATATAAAAACGTAATATGAACCAAAATAGAGCTGCTTAAATTCAATAGTTTTTGAAATACAATATTTTAAAAAGTAACATTTCATAACGAACTAATGTAAAATCAGTCGTTATTGTTTCTACTTAATTATTTATACAAAAAATTTTAATTAATAAACAAAATGTTCTACCCTGTCTTTTAAATGTCTTAACCTCTCTACATTGGAAGTCGAGTTAATGAGTCTAATAGAATGTGCATATGAATCTTACGTTCCTGAAGTTGGTATGAAAGCCTAAACATAGAACATTTTATTTATAAATTAAAATTGGTAAAATAATTTTCCTTTTAAATTTAAAGAAATTTAATTTACCTTTACCTTAAATAAATTTCATATAATAATTATTATGAAAGTGGGAGGGTTTAGCTGGGAGAAGGGGATGAAGTTGTGTCACGCTACGATATGGGTAATTCTTGTACAAAGGTTAGGAACCCGTTCACTATGGAACCCATGATATTTCAAGATAACATATTTGATAGATATCATATTTAGTTCTTGCTCTTTACTCAACTTGATCTATCATATATGATAAAATTATAATGTAGATTATATTATTTAATTATAAACCAGAGATGCGTCTTATTGTTAGTAAGGTAAAAAACAATTTAAAATTGTTGAAAAAAATTGGCCTTCAATTTTAATATAATAATCAGCATTGCATTTATTATATTTCATATCCTTTGACATAGTAATTTATATTCTTTTAAAGAATATTCTTCATCCTTTGATGGAAATTTTAATTGAACAATCTCACACAACTTATCGGTAGAAGATAGGGTTAAGATATATTTAATAATACTTGTATACTTGAAATTCGTATATTAAAAAATAAAATATTTTTTTTTCAACTTCAACTAATTTGAAGGTTAGAAATAGTGCCTTTTAATCCAAAATCATGATCGTTAATCAGAAAGGAAATATTGAAAAATAGAAATAAAAACGGACAATAACTTGATATTTAATATTCTAAATAAGGTCACTGAAGATGTGATACCACCTGAATAAAAACAATCAACAATAATATTTTAATACTTCAAAAAATAATAATAGAAAGCAACGCATTAGTCTAGAGTTATCTCCTTCCAACCACTTAGTACAAGAGCCCAAGAGGAGAAAAAAGGCAGTTATCTCATCCCAATTTTTGTTTACTTTAATGAAAACTATGTATAATTACTAGTCAAAATTGATGAGTCTGCCAAGTATAGGTAGGGGGAATAATAATAATAATAAGTACATAATTTAACAATAAAAAACTATTTGATTATTAAACTAACTAATGACAAAACATATTAATGTATTATATTAAGGTAGAGTGGATAATAATAATTTTTTTTTCTTTATGGAGCAACCCCTGTACAAATAGAGTTAGCCTGTTAAGTACATAATTTAACAATAAAAAACTATTTGATTATTATACAAACTAATGACAAAACATATTAATGTATTATATTAAAGTAGGGAGAATAAAAATGGCGTTAAAAAAAATAATTATTTATTCAGACCTCTATATAATTAAAATTACCAACAGGACTAGAAAACCTAGTAAATATCATTTAAAGTACAGTAAATTTTCTAAAATGAGAGCTCTAATAGAGCTATTTAGGTTCAATAGTTTTCAAGTTATAGCTTTTTAAATAGCAACATTTAAAAAAAAAATGCACTGAAAAATCAGAAGTTAGTGAATTTTATTTACCTATGTGACGCTTAGAAGTCTATTAGCACTTAAATTATAGTTAAGTTAGCTTAAATAAATTGATAGTCGTTCTTACAAAATTTCATATCTCGGGAACTATTGAACATAAATAGCTCTATTAGGGTTCATATTTTAGCAAATTTACTCCACTTTAAATGATGTTCTCTTAGACTTTCTAGTGTTGTTAATACTTATAAAGATATATAGCTCCGAATGAAATTTTTTTTTTTGACCTTTCGAAACAGCTGCCATTTTTTTCCCGCTACTTATACTTGGCAGACTCATCAATTTTGACTAATAATTATACATAGTTTCATTGAAATAACTGCCTTTTTTTATACCCGATTCTTGTACTAGTTGTTTTGTAAGATACCTTTATAATGGTTTCTAGCTTCTCTCTGATTTCTATGGAATTGTCTCTACAATGATTTTTTAATTTTAAATGGTATAAAGGTTTTTTTTTTTTTTTTAGTTAAGAATCGACAATTGGTTTAAACGAGGATATATTAGTAATATAATAATTGGATTAATTTCTTTAAAATGTATTTATACTAATATTATGTTAATATCGTTATTACTAATATGGATTGATTGGGTTTTGTTTTCTAGAATTCTATTCTAAAAAAAAAAAATACCTGAAGTGTCTAACACAGCGAAATTTGAGCTGTTTCTTATTCAGCAAGATTCAGCCACGTGAGAATAAAATATTTACATAGTTTTCGTGTTCTATATTGACTGTTTCCAAATCTATTATACACCAAGGAAGATTTTTAAAAATTTAAAACAATGTTTTCAATAACATTCTGAAACAAAATATCTTATTCTCATTAAAAATTTAAAAAATATTTTTGTTTTAATTAAATAAAATAAAGAATTACACATAAAGTATTCTAGCAGAAATATGTAATTGATAACCTTTTTTAAATCTTCCCTCTGTGGTATTGTTGGAATTTTAATAATTATACCTACACATTGAAAACAAAAATAAAATAAACCGCAGTTGTTCTCAGATATTACTGTGCTGTTTTATTATTAGTAATTATATTTGTGACCTAAATCATAGGTCACTCCCGAATCATCATCGGAATATGACAAAACTATCCACCATTTTGGTTGAAATTGACGTTTAAACGTATATCTAAGAATGGTATTTTGTTTTCAATTTCGAATTAAATGGTAAAAGTTTAATCTCAAGGAATAGTTACTAAATTTACTTAACTATTTATTAGTCGTTATTCTTGGTTGCTATAGCGATTATTATATCGTAAACAATTTTATATATCAAATGGGATATTGGGAATAACTATATCTAATGGAAACAGTACAGACAATTGTTTTAAATAACTCTAAAAACCACTAGGACTAATTCGTACAAGGCTTGTAGTAGAACTTGGTGAGAGTGAAATGGAGAATTTTTTTATTTTCAAAATCCTAACCGTCCTTCCTAGCAGGCAGTCAGTCTGTTTATTTATGTTTTTCATTTTATTTATTTATTTCTAGTGTTGTTAACTGTCTTGTGTGTTAAATTCGTGTTAATCCAATTTCATAAACACACTTCATTGTTTTTTTTAATCAATCAGGAAAATTCTTTTTAAAAAAAAAAATTGTTTTTTTTCACCATGCGGTATGACTATGCGAACAAAAAAGTCTTGAAACACTTCCTTAATACTTTTGTATTATTATTGGCTTATCCACAAGACCCTAAAATAAAAAAATAATAATAATAAATAAAATAAAAATATATTTGAACCGAATATTTTTTATTTTATTTGTTTGATATAATTGACAGGTAAATTAACCCACACAGTGGTAATTGGCATAGTTTTTCTTTTTACATACTGACAAATTTCAGATTTATAAAGGATTTTCGTTCTTGAAATACACAGGTGAGCGGCTGATAGCATTTTGAGTTTTGTCCGTATATTTTTATTTCGAATCAGTAAAAATTATTAAAACTCTATTCACTATTTTAACCCAGACATATATCTAATAAAAATATTAAATACTTCTAAATAAATTCAAATGTGTAACGTGAGTTTTTAGATCCAGTATACTTATCCTTACCGTAAAGGAGTATAAATTAAAACGAAATGTCAGAAATATTTCGGGAGCTAAGACGAAAAAATCAGTTAGCAATAATTTCTTTTTCATTAGGTTTATTATCCCGGTGGCTGTTATTGTTTACCTGAGTATAAAATAGTTTGTTGTGCAAATGTAGCCGCAAAAAGACGCTATTATGCTTTGCTAATTTACTACAGTTGGTTACAAATCGGTAGGGTTCTAATATAGGGGAAAAAATAATCCCGTAATCTTAAATAATAGCCCTTATGAAATTATTCAGATTTTACGTAGCGTATCATAAAGCGGGATAGAATGAGAAGCAGAACAGAGTGAGAGAGAGAGAGAGAGAAAAAAAGAGGGAGAGAGAGGGGGAGAGGTGGGAGGAGGCGCCTCGGCCTGGACGGCTATTCATTCTATTATCTACGGTCATTGATTGATGGCGAAAAAAAAAAAACTATCATCCATCTTTCTATGAGGCTCTCCTGGTTTATTTTCTTTTTTGCAAGCTATTTATGACCCTAGCTTGATGAAGCTAATGCCTTGCCCTGTCCTACCATTGTCAACGGTTTCTACCACGTTTCCTCTTATAGTTCTCATGCCTCTTCAATACACCTCAAAACTTCATTTAAGAAACGGTAGGATGTACATATGTCTATCAGCACTCAAATTAAAGCTAAATAAATTTACTATAAAATAGGTTATAACGTTTATCTTTATAAGAGTAGTAGTTTTTATGATATTTGACAAAATAAATTCACAAACTGTTAATTTCTAGTTATTCGTATAAAATGTTTGATTTTTGAAAACATATTTCTCTAGGCCCGTAAGTCTGCCAGCACTCAAAATTAAGGAAATTTAACTTACTATAAAGTAGTTTATGGCACTTATCTTTGTAGGAGTAGTAGTTTTTATGATATTCGTATATGAATATAAATTTGACAAATGAAAAGTTGTCCGAACAATTATAAATCAATTTATTTTAGCAAATATCATAAAAACTACAAATCCTCCAAACGTCATAAACTACTTTATAGCTCATTACACTAACTTTTATTTGAGTGCTAACAGATATCTGTACGTACAGGTTTTTCAAAATAAATTCACAAAATACTGATCTTTCCGTACGTTCTGTACAATATTTTTATGAAACTATTAAACGTAAATAGCTTTATTAGGGCTTACATATTAGCAACATTAAGTGATTTTCTCTTAGATTTTCTATTGTAGTTGGTAGTTTTAAAGATACAGAGCTCCGAATAAAAAATTAATTATGTTTTATTAACGTTATTACGTTAACGTTTTGAAACAGCCGGAATTTTTTATTCCCTCTACGTATACTTGGCAGACTCATCAATTTTGACTAGTAATTATACATAGTTTTCATTTAAGTTAAATTTTTCAAAAGGGTGAAATAACTGCCTTTTTTTCTCCTCTTGGGCTCTTGTACCATACTATTGGTAGGAAGAACACTTCAGAAGCATTCTGAGCTTGCGATCTTGCGATACCACCGAAAAACGATACTCTAAAAATTAGAAGTAAATATAGCAAAAACAAACAACGAATTGCAATGAATTCCATTCTAAGACGAATTAAAAAAAAATGTCCGCAGTCCGAGTAAAATTAGTAATGCATAGAAAGTATTGATATTGTTTTACCAAGAATCGGACAAAAAGGATCAATACCACAGAGTATAGGAAGTATTGAATCGCCTCAACTTGAAGTGCCTCAATATATAAATGAAGTGATAAGACGGTAACTATAGTAACATAGATGGTAACAGCTAATTTTTAATGGATAATCGTTAATACCGCTCCGATGTAGATGATTTTTCCTCATTCTTCACTATCTACGTTATTGTCATGTATATAGTACTTTAAATAAGTGTCGATTTTATATAATAATCATCATTGTGCTTCAGTATTAGTGTATTGAAATAATTCAGATTGACTGACCTATCGGAGTGTGGTCAAAGATTTTTTAGGAGTATAGTAAAGTTGATATTCGGTTTTAGCACCTCAAGGAACCACAAATTAACTACAAATTATCGAAAGAAACGGACAATAAAGGTTTTTGGCCCAAACGTTTAAATGGGTACCGGAATGTTTGGTATCATTTGTATAATTGTTTATACTGGCCAAATTTAGGTGACTTCTTCTTATTCTTTTAGACAATTTTATTATCTATGACATTGTCATCTATAGATTAAATGAAATATGAATATTTTTTTACATAATAACCATCACAATTAAACAAATTAGAACCGGAGATATAAAATAAAACGTTTAAAAAGTTTTTTTTATTTTTTTGTAACTTATATTTCATCATGGTAAGGGCATAAGATCTAAAGTTTAACCTAAGTTAACGTAGGTTAAGAAAGGAGACATTCAGCTTTCTAGCAGTTGTATTAACGTGTGAATTGGATAAAATACAGAGGAGTTATGAACGATTATAATAAACAATGATCACCGGAATAAAAAAAAAATCCTTCAAATAAATCAAGGTGGAAAATTTCTAATTTTGAATTTCTTTGGAAAATGCTATTTTAAGTTTTCAAACAACGATAAAAACGAATATTATTTGTTTTTTCCTATAAACATTTTGTTGACCTACTTTACTGAAATACTCATTATTTTTTAGTTTTTTTTAATTTTTAGTGAATAAAAAATCTTTTAAGAGAATCAATAGTATATTTTCGTATTCTTCAGAAAGGCACCTTTAGTAGGGGTATTCATGATATTGTATTAAATGTAAAATGTTTTACCATGTTAAATGTTATAAGTATTGCATTGTGAGCAGCCCTATTTAAAGTCATGTTAAATGATAAATGCATAAGAGCTCAAGCGGATTATATGAGCAACTTGTTTGGTAACCTTTCCTTCCAAAACTTCACGTTATTATTTACTTCTAAGTTTTGATTACAGTAATTTATTATAACAAGTGAAAGTATTATAATTACAACAAAATAAGAGAAAAGTAGAAGTGTAAAAGTTTGGATACTGATTGTATTTTTTAAAAAGCACAAGACAAAAGAAAAAAAAACACAAATTACGAATAAGTATCATAACACGACAACAAATAAAACGGTGACAAGCTCAGCTGGTCTGTTTCGTGACGTCATTCTCCATTTAACAGGCCTAGTAACAGACTCT
The DNA here is from genome assembly GCF_000696795.3 of Halyomorpha halys. Lineage (NCBI taxonomy): Eukaryota > Metazoa > Arthropoda > Insecta > Hemiptera > Pentatomidae > Halyomorpha > Halyomorpha halys. The sequence continues at coordinate 1,707,684 of NW_027112128.1, read as the reverse complement.
CAGCTATGTTATATGTTATATCGTTTAACATGGTAAAAGAAGGAAATATTTCTCCATTTAACATTAGTTTTTCCATTTAACACGCTTTAACATGTTAAACTAAAGATCATGAATACCCGTATTATCATCATCGAAAATTCAAACTATATTTTAAAAGAAATTTTCGATCATCAGGTGTATGAGATTGACCTGGTACACGAAAGCGCCCCCCTTCTTAAATCCACAACTAGTTTAAACATTTTCCTCCTCCTCTTTTTTTTCCCTCTTTTACTTGACTAATAGAAAATGCTGATGGTGCAGATAAGTTGAACAAGTAACCCTTGATCCGACAAAGAACTAGAAAGGAAATAGAAGTGAAATCATTTCGTGACCGGCTCACTTTAGAGAGGTCAGATAGATCAATGGCAGTCTAAAGTAGTCCTTAATCAAATCAAATCACAGCACCTCAAACTGCAATGGTTTCACCGCTCCATTAACTTGGATAATAATAGTTATCAATCAGCAAATCGAGCTATAACAACATCACTGATTAAAATTATCTTTTATTTAATCATATATCCAGTACTCTATGAAAACATACATTGATTACATACTTTGATTTAAGTATGTAAGATTTTGAAGCATATAAAAATTATGTAATGTTTTTAAAATTATAGTTACTTTGGAAAAATATTTTATATGAATTTTGACCATTTAACACAAAAGATAGAAATGAATTCCAACTGGAATACCCAATAAAAATGAATTGATTTATAATTCAAATATATAAACATGATGAAAGTAAAGCTTTCGTTTAGCAACCAATTTCGTTAAGTTCGGCTATATGTCTTAAATTACATTTTTTTTTTTTTTTATTTCCTTGGAAAAAGTTCCAAAACTGGAGAGATTAAGAGAACAGGAATGAGAGAGAAAAAAAAACATCCAGATTTTGAAAGGAAGTAATGATTATATCAAAATGTGACCTTGACAGAATGTAGTGAAATATTTGATATACAATAAAATTTTAAAGATACTATCAAAGCTTCAAATACATATGCCTGTGTATTTTCACACTGAGAGACCCAATTATTTAGGCTGAGGGGACCTTAAAAAGAGTATTTTCGATGAAAACTCAATTTTGATCTTTTTATGACAGCAATACCTCCCTTTAGTATATTTCATATACCTATAGACCAGTGGAAGTAAAAAAAAATGTATATTTTATCAGAATGTTTTTTGGTTTACAATAGATTACTTACGTTAGTATAATAATAACATATTTTTAACCACAATAAAAAAATTGTATCATTACTTTCATTGTATTATAATAGGCTAAGACTGCAGGTAGAAGGATATAATCAGTGCTGCTGATGCGTGATTTTTTACCCGATCTTAGGGTTTTTAGAGGGTAATTGGCTAGGATTTGGGATTTCGGGTAAAATGGCTTTAGGTTATATGAAGAGCACTAGTTCAGTGTCGCAATAGTCCTTCAACTAGTTTTATTAATTAATTAGACCCTTTTTCTATTGTTAACAACTTATTGTTTTCCTTAGATTTTAAATTTCAGAACATAGGCATCTATTGGGGCCCATGACATATTTATTTTTGGTTCCCAGAATAAATTTATTTTTTATATTATTAATATATATACTTTTGGAGTATTAGGCATTTGTTTTTAGAGGCCTGGTGCGGATTACTTTTTGTAAACTTTTTGAGAAAATATATAAGAACAACATTTTCCCGGCTATATGTTGTGACAGATCGGTGTCAAGGACTATAAATATAACAGTGAAACGGGGCAGTTAATGCAACTGTAAATCCATTGGTAATACTTGTAGTATTAACGATCACATCAGCCCCTGGGGAACATTACTATCATAATTTTAGCTATCAAATAGTTACATCATGGTAGTGGGTAACACTTTTGCAGTAATAACGTAATAGTTCACTGTCAAGGCCTCTTTACGTGATAGTTTCACAGGCATTACTTGTACTATCAACTATCACGCTAGAGCTATAGGGCAATCACGTTTGAAAAAATCATACAATTATAGTTATAAGATTTTTAACAAGCGGGTATTTTCAAGGCGCTGAGCACGTATTTTTTGGTCGGGAGAATCGAAAGCATTGCACATAACGCTCCCATACATAATGGACAGAAGAATGCAACTTCTAAAACATCTGAGAAATCCTACAATTACAATATTGACATTAAAGGTAGCACTTAAAGATATGTCAAATAAGCAATACAGTTTATGAATATTAGTTTATCATTTTTTCATCTAGAAGTCAACCCTTTCTTTTTTCTAATCACCAACTTTTTCATGCATATTTCATTATCATTGATTGATTTGGTCCCTGTTGCTATTAAAACGTAATACGTCACCATATACATCATAATGTAGTAACTGATAACATCGGCGCCAGTACCAATGAAATATTGAGGGGACAGAGGTGAGTGTAATCTGGGACCTCTTTTATAACGAGGTACTAACACTTAAGTTTATACTTGGTACAATTTAACTGACATAATTCTGATTTATACATAACATCTTTATGAAATTTTAGGGGTATTTTTTGACCCCGGAAATTGCCACATTAATAAAAATTTTCAAATAAAAATTAGTTACATATATTTTCATTCCATAATTTTAATTTTTAAATTATTATTATAGCGTAAAATCCTCGATGCTCCTTATTACGTTATAAATAGACTCATCCACAAAGACCTCAACATCCCATTCGTTGCAAATTTGGCCCAAAATATGCGTCTTTTCATTCCAAACTCCTTGCCCATCCTAACCCATTAGTTCTTAATCTCTCATGCTTAACAATCCCTGATAATCTGAAAAGAAGATGGCCACGGGACCTCCTAATTTAAATTAATGAAACATTCCATATATTTACATATTGTATTTATTATTTTTTACAGATGTAAATTACATTAAATAAATAAATAAAAACAAAATTATTATCAGATTAACTTATTCATATTTCGTTATTTCTTTGCATTATATAACTTTATATTTTTATTTCATTAATTATATTATTTTACTTACATATTTAATTCCCTATATATACGTTTCGTTTTCCACTTTCATTACTTTTTTTTATCTATATTCATTCTGTACAATTCTTTATTTTAATCATTCTATATATCCTTTATTCACTGGTTGTTATCTGTTTTTTTTTGTTCTTAGCCCTGATGAAGGCTAGAAATTCTGGCCGAAATGTTGGCACTAATAAATAAGTTTTTAAGTTATTTGTGTAATTTTCTGACCGCACCCCCAACCATCTTCTCTTCATATATATTATCCATGGTCAACTATCTTAACAAAAGATTTTTAATTTAAAATTAAAATTCAATCATGCAGATAAGTACATGTTGAGAATGAAAGTTCTAATAGTCAGTTGAAAATCTACATTTTTCGCATGCGGTCTAAATTACACACCGAGCGTCTACTGGTATTTTAACCTCTGTTTCTTTTCCCGATAGGTATAGCATATGAAAATAGAAAAAAATTATACACAATAAAAAGTGAAAACCAATATGAATTTATATTTTCTATACAAGCCATGGTTTATTGTGAATCTTTTTTTCTTAGTTATTTACGACTTCTTTCTTTTTTAGATAAACTCACTCTAGCTCTGAATAGACTAAAATTGATATAGTGAACGATTTCTGTTGGCTCCGTTTCCAAATAGTTCAGTCGCTTTTAGAATGACATGACAATGTTTATAGGGCAGATCTATTTCTTGATTGTATATTTAAAAACGCGGATTCCGATAGAATAGATTTTTTTTATTATAATTTTAATTCAGTATTACCTTATTTAAGAAAGAAAAAATTCTCGAAATAATAGCCGACTGATTGAACAGGAGTTTCAGCAGTACTCCTACATTATTTTTTTTTTCAATACAAAAATATGAACTAGGTGTGCTAAATTGATTTACCCATAATCGGTCTTAAGTCACTTCTAACATTACAACAGTCAGGTACATAGGTCACTGCGGTCGTTGGGCACGTGGCATGTAGAAACATAGAACAATTTTAATTTCTTGGGCAAATTTGTTTTTGGGGGTCCGTGGTGTATTTTAAGCCAATTTTGGATTTAACCCGTTGTTTCAATTGCAAAATCAAGATTTATAATATCAACTACATCTTATACATATTGAAATAAGTTTTAAATGCCGTATTGTCAAAATTAAAGTAACATAATTTAGTTTTTTGAAGTATTAAACCATCTCTCATAGATTGAAAAAAAAAAAAAGAAGAAGGTTAAATTAAAACAATAAAACGAAAATGAAATAAGGAGAAAATTTATTTTCCAGGTTGAAAAAAAATCGGGAAATAAGAGTAATAATTAAATAAATGTACCATCGTAAACGATAACAATGAGTGTCGAAAGGTTTATAACTGAATTGAATTTATATAAACAAATGACTTTAACCATAACTTTTTGACCATTATAGCAACCATGAAAACACGAAACTGTAGTTTATTGTTCCGTTAAGGAATACTTCATCATTGTGAATAATAAAAAAATTTTGTTTTGAAACGAGCAAGGATTAATTTTAACTCTAACTAGGGAGGTGAGAAAAAGTTGTGCGCACTGCACCAGGTTTATTCATAGGAAAATCTCTTCCATATCAAGGAATTATAATATTAGGGTTATAATAATATTTAGATACCATTTTTACCTATTAAGACAGTATCAATATTTAATGAAATCCGTTGATATACATTTAAGATAACTTACGAGTTTTCTAAGATCGATTTTAATTTTAATAATCTTGGCAAATTTCAATAAAGACTAACAGAGTTTGTTAATATACTGTGTAGCTTGCGTTCCAGACAATGCTGACATCAGCACTAATGTGTAGCCGTTTTAAAGTTTCTTCATTAAAATATTTTTAAAAAAACAACACAAACCTGTAAGGATTAAGTACTAGAAGAAATTTGATAGATTAAAAGTAAAACAATTAAATTAATAACCCATTGTGGGCAAAGTAAATTAAAATATATAAATAATTATTAAATTACATTAAACAAATTCATTTACTGAATGACTGCAATTAATACATCGTGTAAAAATTGTTCCTTTAAATAACACTGGTCCAGGGAACGCTTTCCGTTTGTTCCAACGATAAATTCTGAACTAGGTAGCACATAGTTCAGAATTAATGCATTGCGCATGCTCGAACAATACCTTATTCAAAACAGTAGTCCTCGTTCAGAACCAGGGACTGTTTTGACAGTCAGAAACCTTAAATATCAGTTGAACAAATTAATATTCCTGAATGCAATATTTTCTATAAAATTAAATTAAAATATGTACAACTACAACCCATGAATAGTCAGGGGCTCGGTTCTTTGTAAGGAAGTACTGTTACTAAAACAACGGTAGTGCAAGGAGCTCAGAATCATGCTCGACCACCAGATGAATTGAGGGTACCCAATTTATAAGGTTGGGTGGACCCCCGGAGGGCACCAGACCCCACAGAGCTGACTCACGGCTACAGTATAAAATAAAAAAGTTTTCTACCCAGCCGGATTCGAACGCGGATCCATGGAGTTAGTAGCATTGCGCCTTACCACGGTCCCACCGCGCTCCGTAGATTATCAATAATTAATTATATTTGTATCATAATCATACAAATCCTTGAGAAATAAGAATTTTTTTGAAAATCAGAAAAATTTAAATATTCAACTTAATATAACTCGTAATTTTAATATTATAAAAATTCAAAATATATCACAATTTTTATTTTTCAAATATATATAAAATTTGAAGGTAAAATCAGCTTTCTACGTATAAAATATTAATTAATCACTCCACAATTAAAATATAAGAATGCATTTACCATATAAGTGCATTCTGAAACTTGATGAATGATTGAATCACCTTCTGAAGCAAAGAGATGAAAACAGTTTTTTTATTTATTTAATAACAATATAGCTTGTTTAGAAATATTTCAACATCAATGAAACCTCTCTGTACTCTGTACTCAGTGCTTCTTTTAGTCTTATTATTGGGGTTACCAGCGGAGACTACCAAAGCGTTTTGACAGCAAAACCTGTATTTTTAGTACCATCTCAACTATCTTATGCTACATGGTTGCTACCTGTCACAAATCCAAGACTTGTTCAAATTATTGGTAAAAAAAGGAAGCAACGAAGTCAATTTCCACATGTTTGTATATCCTTTTGACTTTTGTTGGCTATAACATTCGATTATCATTTAAAAAGAAGCAACATAAAGATAAGCTAAATGGAAGGAAACATAAATATCACTAAACTAGGTTGTAGATAATAAAAATTTATATTTATCTTCACTGTTTTGTTTGTTGCCGTGTTAGGTTACTTGCTCGTAGTTAGTGTTTTGATTGTGTTGGTATTATTTTGGATGTTTTTAAAACTAAAAAAGCAATCGCTGACAATAATAATTTTGTAATGACAATTATCAATTAGCTTATCTTGATTTTCATTTTCACCAGTAAGAAGATCAACAAGGCACTCAGTAGTCAAACTTTCAAAAAACTTCTACTTTTCAATTACTTTAGGCATGCTGTAATAAGATACTTTAATCAGAACTTATAAGTAAACAATAACAAGAAGTTTTAGAAAGAAAGGTTATAAAACAAGTTGCTCAAAAAATCCGCTAGGAGCTCTTATGCATTTAACATGACTTTAAATAGGGCTGCTCACAATCCTACACTTATAACATTTAACATTTAACACGATGTCATGAGTATCCTTGATGTCTTTATAAATATAGATTTGTGCTATTTAAAATAAATAATAAACTATTAAAGTTAATTGAAATGATCTGAAACAATGTATTTAATAGCTAGATTTAATTACTGAATCAGAAGGTTAGAGAAATTCTTTAATTAATTAAAACAGAGTAAACTCAAACATTCATCTATTGGCAGTTCTAAAACAATTGAAAACAAATGTTTAGTTGCAGCACAAGCACCATTTGATTTGTGCCCGACGCTTGCACAAGTGCGAATTCGCAACTGTTTGGCAAACGTGTAGGTGCACCTGTAGCGTACGCACCAAACTTGAACGACTGATTTCTGTTAAGTGGAATTTACGCTTTAATAACAGTAGATACCTTTTTACCAGTTTTTTATTTGATTAACTTTATTGAAACAAATTAAATACATTTTCGGCCAAAGTGGAACGTTGTTTTTGTGTTAAAAATTTATAAATTTATTTTTGGGGTTGGGAGGGGCCCAAAAATAATGTTGCCAAGGGCCCCAAATGGTTAAGGTACGCCTTGCACGTAATCAGGTCAAGACCATTTTATTAGGTGGATACTTCAGGGGCATGTGTAAATCTCTCCACGGTATGGATAATAAAGGTAAGGAGTTTCTTTCCTTATAATATAACACTAAATTATCGGAAACATCTTGTAAACTTGAATCAATAAGTAATAATTTTTCTGCTTAGATCATAAAGTCAATTTAATTTTTTACTATAAATTATTGAATTTTCCGCTTAATTACCATACTTTAAATAGAACAGAATTGAATTTTTAATAATATTTATTCATTATTATTTCATTACTAACTAGTATGGATTGTAAATATGTAGTATTGAAACATTGCAGTTACCTTTTGTAAGGTGAAGCAAGTGCTTGTGCAGTATCCAAATGTTTGTGCCTATTTAGTATTGTTTTAGAAGTGCCAACAGATAAATACTTGTACTCTCTATGTTTTAATTAATTAAAGAATTTCACCTATCTTCATAATGAATAACTAACTCTAGTTTAAGATGGTATATCATAAAATTATGTCAATTATCAAGCAGATATATGATTTCAAATATTTTCAATTCCTTCCATTATGCCTATATTTATATTCTTTCATTTTATAATACAAATAGTTTAAATCGAAGATAATAGCGACACAATCCCCAACTCTATCATGTTTGCTTCTCTAGAATATACAAGTGTGTAGATATTTGTAAATTTCTTTGTAAATACCAAGCATTTTTAGATATTTTTGTATTTATTAAAAATATTTTTTTATTATTTATTTTTTTCAATTTTGGTAAGAATGTGATAATTCCTCACTATTACTTATTGTCTAAGATTTTGAAAGTTTGTTATACTTCTCAATAATTGATTTAACAAAAAAAAAAACTTCTGTATATTAATTCTGATGAACTTTTCCAGAAATTAAATATAGAATTGATGAAAAAAATAAAAAATTTCTATAATAAATTGTAAAAATATGGGGAATGAAATACATAAAATATATTTAATTACATCACTCATTTCTTAGTCCAATATTATCTGTTTATATTTTACAATACAATTTCAATATTTTAAATTGAATAAAGAGATGAAAGTAGAGAAGATTTTGTAGTGGATTAATAACGAAAATAATTTAATAATCATGGAGCTGAGATATGAATGAAGGGGAGAGAGGTTCGTAGACCTGGCCAGGTGAAAGGGATATTTGTTTTGATAATTTTTTATTTGTTCCTGAGAGCAACTCACATATCTGGTTTCTAAATCCTTTCTACCTGGCTTGTAACATTGAGTTTATATAGTACAATACACGACGAATGAGTAGTAAGGGGTTGTATTACCGTTTTGGCTTAACGATCAATTATCTATTCCATTTGATTTTTTTTTTGTGGTTTACACACTATACATGTGTTAGGTCCCTCACAGAGTTACTGTCGGTAGAAGAGGATTTTATAAGTAACGAGGATAATTCAATCGCTAATTACTCAAAACTAATAATATTCGAAGCTCCAAAACAAAACTAAAAGGATGACAATAATTGTCTCCACAATGATTTATTATTTAATTAAATTCTTTATTATATCCCTAAATAACATTTAAAAAACAATTGAATATTATCGTGTGGCTCTTGAATTTTGTACTAAATCTAAAAAAAAGTGGATCCAGGAATTGAGATAAACCGCGAATGATGGTAGGGTGTATTTTTGGATTTTATTGATATTGAAAGGTTAAAACTCAAACCGCTAAAGAGTTTTTATTTTTTTTTTGTTGAAAAGTTTCATAATAATAAATAAAAACAACAACAAACAGAGCCACTTTGGGATAATAATTCCAAAAATCTTTATATTTGTGACCTAATACCCGAAATGTGTTTGTAAGAAACATCTAACTGGCCGTAATTTGAAACAAAAATGGCGTATACCAATGGAGATGTTGCAAGTAACAAAATAATTGACCAAGTAATTTTTGAAAAAAAGGGTCGGAGGACGGACGGAAAACTGTTTTCTTAAAATTTTTAGGACCTACTTATTTTGAAATATGAAAGCTCAAAGGTTGAAGGGAACTATTTTATTTTAATATTTAAAAAATGGAACCAATGAAACAATGCAAACAGGTTATATTGATAACTTATGTGCAGTTTTTATAACAGCAACCTCTTTTTTAAGACTTCTCAAAAGGCTGTTAGCTATGGAAATAGACTTTCGCAGATGGGAGACGAGATAATCCTAACGTGAAAGCATAAGAAGTGAAAGAATACGAGAACACATGGAAGTGGAAGAGAACTTTCTTTCAGCAATGGAATCAAAAATATAAGAGTTGGTTAAAACATGTTAGAGGTTGTTATAGCAAAACATGAAGGAAATTTTTTTTAGATTTAAAACCTCTTTATTGCCATTCATTAATAAAATCCATAGATTTTAGAAACACATGTCATTGGGTTTGAAGCAAAAAAATAAATTGTTTTCAAATTACTATAAGTGGCGAGTGTATCCAGGCGTCACTTTAGCAACCTCGAGTCTGCAGCGGCTCCGGCTCGATTCCTAAGTGGGCGGGTATACCTTTAGCTCTAGTTAGAATAGAGTGGTTACCAACACCCCTCATTCCTTATTTCAGAAATGGTTCGGTGAAAGATAGAATAAACAAAAAAATGTCAGTAGAAACGTTACTTATCAATTATAACAAAAGTATCTCTTAAGTTTATTTTCTTATTATTTCACTCCTACGTTTCGGCCATTCCAGATTTCCGCAAGGATAACTTATTATAACTATCACAGCAACATTGCTATCAAAAAGTTGCAGGCTATTATGCTTTTGTCAAATTGTATTTTAGTCTATCGATCTATTTCTTATCTAACTGATTTAATTTTTGGTATTCATCAATAATTCTTATTATAACCTAGGAGTGGATTAATAAGAAAATAAACAAGTTAAGATAAAATGGATATTTTTGTTCTCAATATTATAGGTTCTTTTTAATAGGTTACATATAATTGTTACACAAACCGGTCACAAACAAGAATTTAAATAATATATGAACTACCAATGCTAATTATAAAATCAGAAGTGGATGGTAAAAAGCAAGAAATAAATTAAAATGAAATGATGAAAAGTCTGGCTAGATATGGAATAAGGGAGGAGGAATTCTCGGATCCTTAAAAATCGAGATAAAAAATATTCAGGTCAAGGGAAATCAGATTAGAGTAAAAGGATTCTACAATATTGTAAAAAAAGAAAATGTCAGCCCTTATCACAAATCAGATCTATTATAAGTTACAAAGAAAATATAATAAATGTTTTCCAAATGCAATGGGAGAGGAAGATGCTAAGGCTTGAGAAAGAGGAAAGGTAAAAACCTGGATGCGGAAATTACTGAGGTAGGTAGAGTAAGCCACTGCATTAGTGATAAAAACTACCTGAGTGCCACCTGCTCTCCTGAGGCAACAGGTGGTGAGGCATCTGCGTCTACCTCCCATCTGCTACAGGTGCCTTAACAGGTAGAAGAACATGGACTACGTCAAGTCTTAGCGGGGACTTAGCGGGCTTCAGGAACCCAGCTGATGGCATTTTATGAATAAAATTGAACTTACTTTTAATTTTTCGTGTAGTTTGTTTTAATGAATGAATGATATCCGAAAAAATAAAAACAATTTCTATCCTTCGAATATCAGTCATTATTCTCTTATATCATTATTATATTTTCAAGCTAATAAATAATAATACAATAAAAGACGTTTGAAGTAGAATTACTGGATCTACCTATGAATAGATACATTACAATCTGAGAACAAGCCTAAGTATACACTTGATATTTTTTATAATAAAACAGAAAAAAGTAACTAGTTCGAGCTCAACCTGTTTCAAAACATTTACGGGATATTAATGTACAACAGCCCTGTGGAAAAAAGTCAGTTATTTCACCCTATTTTTTAATTACTTTAATGAAAACTATTTATAATTACTAGCCAAAATTGATAAGTCTGCCAAGTATAGTTAGGGGGAACATAAAATGGCAGCTGCTTCAAAATGTTAAGAATGAATTATTTAAGGTTAAGTAATTTAAAGTATAGTAAATTTGCTAAAATATGATCCCTAGTAGAGGCGTTTACGTTCAAAAATTCTCGAGATTTTTTAAAAGCAACATTTCATAAAATATACATCTCTATATATATTGTAATATTAGTAAAATAAATTAATGTAAAATAAAATAATAAATGTAGTATAGTAAAATAATAGTTGCTGACGTATATATGTCTAATAGCACTCAAATTAAATGTTAGCATAAAAATTAGATTTCAATTGCTAGTTTAATTGGTTATAAGGTATTTTATGACATTCATCTTCGTAAGGAGTAGTAGTTTTCAAATAAATTAACAAGATGATGATTTCTAGTTGTTCAGACGAAACTTTTGATTTATGAAAAACTATATAATAGTTATTTATTTATTTTTTCAGTTTTTTTAGACACTACTTGCATATATTATATTTTACATATCTTCTTGCCTACATGATATTATATTTCATCTATCACTGTTTTCAATCTACTACCATCTAATTCCACGATTATCAATCAACTTATTTTTATACTATTCAATTATCAGTTATCAATTTTTTATCGTTTATGATTCTATTCAATATTTTGTATAATTCCAAATTTGTTAGTATACTATTTCTTTTCAATTTTATGTTTCTCTAAATGTTGTTGTTATCTCTTTTCTTCTATAGCCCTGATGAAGACCTGAAACTCAGGTCGAAACGTCGTGATAAAATAAATAAATATGGTTTTGTTTATTTATGTTGTTCTTTGCTGATCGCACCCCCGACAAACTTCTCCAATTATAAAGTAGTTAATGTTTATTTTCGTAGGCAAGTATTTTTTACATTCACATATGAATTTTAAATTTTGTCCAAACAACTAGAAATAAACAAATTTTTATCTTAGAAAATATCATGAAAACAACTACTCCTATCAAGATAAACGTCATAAACTACATTATAGCACTAGCTTTGAGTGATAATAAACATCTATAGGTTTCCCAAAATAAATTCACAAACTACTGATTTTTTTTTTATAAACTGTAGGTTTTTAAAAAAAAATCGGAAACTATTGAACATAAACTGTTCTGACGAGGCTCATATTTTAGTAAATTTGCTCTACTTGAAATGATGTTCTATTATGTTTTCTAGTGCTGTAGGTAGTTTTAACGATATGGATCTCCTAATGAAAAATCAATATTTTTAACGTTTTGAAACAACTATACTCGGCAGACTCTTAAATTTTGATTAGTCACTATACATACTTTTCATCGAAGTAGTGGAAAATTGGGGCGAAATGTCAAACTGATTTTTGTACTGTTACTGGAGCAACTTGAGGAATCGGACTAAAAATCGGTTGAGCAGTTTGTTCAAAAACGTCAACAAAACAGCAGACGTAAAGATTTACTCCTTTCAATACAATAATTTTTCATTATTTTGAGCCCAAATTGTTTCACAACAATCACGCAATGTCATTAAATAATTAGTATCAAACTTGAAAATCCGTTGAGCCGTTCTTTGAAAAAAATTAATGAACCTAAAAATATGCAGGTTATTTTCCTGTTTTTTTCCTCTATTGCCATTTTTCGGGTAAAAACAATAACGATTAACTACGCCTCTCTAGAATTAATATAAAATAATTTAATATATATAATGTAAATTAACGGTAAAAGTAAATTTAACTGTGTCAGTATAAAAATACAAAAAAAGGATTTAAGATAATCAAGCGATACCGGAATATTTGAGAGAAACAAATAAAATATCTATTTAAGACATGCGGGGAAAAATACAGCGAAACATTCTCTTACGAATGTTTAAAAGAGTAAATATCAATATGATTAGAATGTAGCGAAAGTTTCTTTTTAAAAAAAAGGCAATAAAATTCTTTATCAATTTTATTTAATTAAAATATTTAAATTGAACCACGGCCGATTTGCATAATTCTTATGCATTTCCCTAACCTTTTTTCACGAAATGAATATGGAACTGCATACATTTATGAAACGAAAATATCTTAATGTAAATATAATTGAATAGACAATTTAGATAAGATAAGTGCGATTTTTTTCACAAGCGAAGTCTCTTATGAAGTAACCAATTCATTTAATTATCTAATATGATTAAATTATTTCCATATTTAACGTATTCCATATCTAAACAAGGGTAGTGTAAATAGATCGGTAAATGTATAAAAGGTCAAATATTTTAAATAATTTGGTGCTTAACTAACTGTAGCGGGGATTATAAGAGACGAAAGTAGTTGAGAAGTATCTATTAAAAACAAAAAGAAAAGAAAAATCAGCTCATTATATATAGTCTTTTCTTTTTCTTTTTCTTTAATTTTTTTTTTATTTGCACCTGTAAATGTACTTTACAATCAGGAAATGAGATGTTCTATCCAGGCATGGCATGAGGGAGATAGCACCCAGTGATGCATCCTCCTGACGTTAAGTAAATTATTTTATTACACTAGGAGGTCCCGCATCCAACACCTCTTCAGTCTACGCCGAGTTACGTCAGGAATGTCATGTGTTGCCATGTGTCGTATAAATTTATTGAAATGTCCATGTAGTGTATTGTGAAACCGTTTGTAAGTTATATGAATGTGGTCCGTTACAGTCGGACACTATCCTCACCACGTATTTCTAAGAAATATGTTTGCTCGAAGTTAATAATAACCCTTCGATTGCCTCCCAAACTCTCCAACCCCATATCACAGCCCTCGAAGAATGGTGCCGAAATTGGAGCATAACAATAAATCCAATCAAATCACCTTTACTCTCTGTCGTAAACCCCCAACACTATAATGTTAGTCTTTGTTCATTTACATTGATCAAAGAACTTGACATATTTATAACTTCTTATTTATTAATATTGAAAATTCATATATTATAATTTATTTAAATTGTAAATGCTAACAGGTTCTTTTTTCTTGAGTTTTAATGTGTACCTAGAAATTCTGGAATTTATGAAAATGAGGAGCCTTTCTTGGAAAAACTTACGACTGTAAAACCGGTATCTTATAATTATCGCCGAGATCTTGATCTTAAGTCATTGTGATATTTACTAATATAATTACACATATCCTGCAAATATTTTTTTTAAACTCAAATTAATTCTTATTCATAATCTCTTTTCTCGCTTTGAACTTTTTGGTAGAGTCAATAAACTCCTGACCTTCTCTGTCCATACAGTTATTTACTTTAAAGGCTTGCAAGATATAATCTTCCTTCCCACTTCTTCTGTGGTCTGCCCAAAAGTATTCTTTCTAAATTATACTACAAACCTTCCTCGTATCTTCTGATCACGTTTCCGAATAATCTAAGGTACTAATATACTAGGCAAAGTTCATGTGAACCGAGGTCCTCTTTGCCCAGTTTGTCCTGGATTAACTGTCCCATTAATGCTGCACAGATATCCCTTATATTTGGAGTTCTTATTCAATTTTAAATTTACTTAATTGTAAGATTTTTTTTATATATCTTTATTGAAATTTACAACTATTTATAATAATCCAGTAAATTTGATGTAAGATCATAATGACATGATACATGCATGTAGAGAAACTACCCATTGGTAGCACTCTAATAACATTTTTATATTACAAGGTCTCGTGGCCATCTTGTTTTCAGACATCTCGGAGGATTGTCAGGAATGGAAGAGGAAGCAAGGCTAGAACCTAGTGGGTTTCGGTGATTAGGGAGTTTATAATGGAAGGAATGATATCTGGTTCGGGCTAGATCAGTTACATATGGAATATTCCGGTCTTTATGGATGATTTTATTTGTGACAAAGTAAGGAGCATTAAGGATTTTACGAAGGACTTTGGATCATAAGGATTTGATACGAGAGGAATTCGAATGTTTAGTGGAGCCCTAAAGCCCAACTTCGTATGTTCTTCACAAATTCCAACACAAACAGACCTGGTAAGTTTTAGTGGTAAATTGTGCAAACCCAAGGGAACGATACACTCATTTCTACTCCATTATGGAATTGAATGATCCGCTTATGTTCAGAACTATAATCGACTTAAGTTTCATTTATTCTAAAGCAATATGTTACTGCATTTATGTTGTTATTACTTCATTATATATCTATATTTAGTTTTTGTTTTTCCTAACCTTATGTACCTGTACTATTTTTTTATTTTAGTTAAATGTTTTTACCTGAGTTAATTAATATCTTTATAGAATTTCTCATGCATCTTTTAATAATATAATTATATTCACATATATTTTTGTATTTATGAACTGAGTGTTTAAATCCATTCACTTATTTATTTAATACATTCACTTACGTAATTATGCTTACAAATATTTACTTTTATATTTATTTATCTTTTTTTTTTGTTTAAGAGTACTTTTTTTTATCTTTTGTGTATTTTGTATCTCTCAGTCTTAAATCATTTTAGAACATACACTTATTCATGAACTCATGGATATAATTTACGTAAATGGTCAAAACTGACTCTTTCTTATTTGTTTTCTAGTTTGATTTTCTTTTTTTTTTTTTTTCATTTTCATATTGTTGATTGTGTATAACAGCAATAATTATATTTACGTGCGAGCTTTAAATTATATACCTAAATATAGTATGCGGTTTCGCATGAAGTTGTACTTTTTTTAAAAATTAACTCTTAAAAAAAATGAAATATAAAAAATATAACGTATGAAAAAATAATTATCACAAAACCATCATGTCACATAGTTCAAAAGCATTTAACATTGATACTGATTCGATAACTTATTCTATAAATCATACTAAAAATAAGGTTTGGTTGCGGTCAAAGAAAAACTTTAATTTTTTAATCACTATTTGAGTTTTTCATATCAGAAGAAGATAGTTGACGTATGAAGTAGTTTGGAGGAAGTCCGAGTCAACGTCGACAATTGGCTATTTTAACTGCTGGGGACTCTTGAAAGGGAAATGGAATATTATTCTACCGAATCCAATGGAAGAAAATAAAAATGAAATTAGTTTTTTCTTTATATTTTATTTAAACATTATAATAAAAGGAAGATGGTCAAAGAAAAATTCAAATAGATTGGAAGAAAGTCCGAGTGGCGGTCAATAAAGGTGTCAAAATAGTAAAAGAAAACTATTTATTTTTAACCAACATTTCGCCCAACATGGCGGGGCTTTATCAGGGCTGATAAGAATGATGTTCTGTTACCAACAAGCTGGTAATTATCAGCCCTAACGAAGTCTTGCAAAGTGGGACGATACGTTAGTTAACAATAAATAGTTTTCTTTTACTATTTTGACACCTTTATTGACCGCCACTCGGACTTTCTTCCTTCAATCTATTTGAATTTTTCTTTGACCATCTTCCTTTTATTTTAATGTTTAAATAAAATATAAATATTATAGAAAAACTAATTTCATTTTTATTTTCTTCCATTGGATTCGGTAGAATAATATTCCATTTCTCTTTCAAGAGTCCCTAGCAGTTAAAATAGCCAATTGTCGACGTTGACGTCACAAATTCGAAACTACAGACTAATGAAAATAAACTTGTCAAAAACGATGGTAAATATAAAGGCGAGGGCGCCATGATCATTCCAAATTCAGATACAAATGAAAATAATAATTTAGATTTAAAAAGTGAATATAATAATGAAAAACTCATAGTACAGATGAGAATCAACAGAATCTACTTTTAAATCATTCTGAGTTGTACATAGTAGATATGATTTGAAATGCTGTAAACAACAAGCTGCTATGTAATGTTTGTTTTAAACATTAAACTAGTTTTGCGAAGAGTAAAATAACGGCCTTGGCCTCTCGTCACGTTTAGGCCACATCATTGTTACATAACGGCTTTACTATCATATATTACCACCTAAATAAAAAATCTGAATCCGTTTTACTGACAAAAATATAAATTATTTCAAGTATAGTATAGAAATAAAAAGCAGGCACAGTTTTCGATATATTTAGCTGCCTCCATTATCTAACATAAAATAGACGATGAATTATAAAAGATGAAAGTCTCGAGGTCTAATCAAACATGAATAATTTTTATCTATTAATTGGTAAAAGTAAAAATGTGTTAATTATAATACAACAATTAAAAAGTTTAATCAAAGTTTAACTGTAATCAGTTTTAGTACATTATATGAATATTCATAAAATTAGATTTGAATGAACTTTTGCAGAATAACTATAATATAAACCTATGGTTCTCTAATGGGGTTCGAAGAAATAATTTTGGAATAAGCCATTTCACGTCAACTCAGCCCAGTTTTGAATCTTACTAACTCATAGTAAAAGGCAGCTGTTTCACACCATTTTTCGATAACTTTAATGAAAACTAGGTATAATTACTAATCAATATTTATGAGTCTGCCAAGTTTAGGCAGGTAGACCAAAAATGGCGGCAGTTTTAAAACGTTAAAAAGAAATCAAATTTTCATTTGGAGCTTTATACCTTAAAAACTGCAAACTACACTAGAAAACCTAGGAGATTCACTTAAAGTAGAGTAACTTTACTGAAATAAGAGCCCTAATAGAGAAATTTAGCTTCAATAGTACCCGAGATATAGCTTTTTAAATAAGAAAATTTCATAAAAAGGGCCGTCCATGACTCAAGCGGTTAGGCCCATGTCTATCAATCTGAGATATGCGGGCGGCGCCGGTTCGAATCCGGCCTGGGGCGTTGACTTTTTTCATTAAGTAGCGGTCCCACAAAATGAAAACTTGACTCCCCACTATGGTTAGATTAGGTTTGTCTCCTGTAGATAACCCCCTGTATGTCAAAAGGCTGCATAGGACTACAATAGGAGTCTTTGGTCGAGGAAAGGTGAAAAATAAAATCATAAAAAAATGCACTGAAAAATCAGAAGTCAGTGAATTTATTTTGAGAAGTCTATATATCAAAAACCATCCCATGTACAGATTTCTATTAGCACTAAAATTGAAGATAGTTTAATGGACTATAAAATAGTAAATACGTTTATTTTCGTAGGAGAAGTAGTTTTTACGATATTTGCTCATATAAATTTGTAGTAGTTAGGACAAAATATCATGCGCAAAAATTATATTCATATGCGAATATCATAAAAACTACTACCCTTGCGACGATAAGTGACATAAACTACTTTATATTAAGTTAAATTACCTTTATTTTGAGTGCTAGCAGACATATGTACCTCTTATGGTTCCTGAGATAAAGATTTCCCAAAATATATTCACTACTGATATTTCAGTACATTATATGAAATGTTTTTTTTCATAACTTCATAACTTTTCAAAAAGCTATATCTAGGTAATAATTAAATGTAAATAGCTCTGTTAGGGCTCATATTTTAGAATATTAACTATACTTTAAATAATAGTTTTCTTAGGTTTTCTATTGTTGTTGGTAGTTTTTAAGATATAGAACTCCGAATAAAAAATTAATTATTTTTAAGGTTTAGAAACTCCCGCTATTTTTTATTCCCCCTACCTATACTTGGCAGACTCATCAATTTAGACCAGTAATTACACAAATTTTTCCACAAAGTAATCAAAAATTGAGGTGAAATAATTACCTTTTTTTCTAGCCCTGCTCTTGTACTATCAGATTTTCTCCAAATTTTTCACAGGTGTTGTATATGTCTAAGACTCCAAAACTTTGCCACCATGGTACCGTTTAATTGCTAAAAAATCTTTGCGGCATCCTAGTTGATTTAAAAAATAAAATCAAGGCACCCTGGTGAGGCTAAAAAAATATAAAAAACTCGCCACAATTATCCTTCGAGCAGTTTTGTTGAGTTTAGAGCATGTAGGAACCAAATGAAAATCAGTATACGCTTATAATTTTTATACGTGTAATCGAAACTGTGGCACATACATACTTAAAATCCCAATCTCATTACTCGCATCATCAACATAGAATTTCCCCGTTATCTCAATAATTCTTTTCAGTATGTGATAAACATCTCAATTTGTTCTGAAGATAAATATTCCTAAAATGACTAACTGTGGAATCACTTTAGTAAAGATAGGAAATGTTTAGTTAACGACTTTTCATTATTACAAAAACATTTTTTTTTCTTATATATGGTTCTTTAGGATGTCTATAAAATATTAAAAAAAACTTGGAACATGGTTTGAAATTGTATGATCAGAGTAAATTTCAAAAGGTCAATATCCTATTGAACAGAACTGTTACTTGTAGTTTCATTTTAATAAGCGACCTACCGGTAAAAAAAAAGACTGAAACGAACAGAAACTATTCCAAAATTTACAATCCGAACACGTTTTTAAGCTTCCAACTTAAAACAATAACCTCATTTACATTACAACAAAGAGGAAAATTTGTTCGTGCAGAGTTGAGCTTTGAGACTTTTCTAAACCATCCGATTTAAATTCTCCATATTAAATGTCCCCAGCGAAAACACAAATAAAATCATCCATAATGACCTTATTTAGAGTTAATCTTACCCATCTTTTTACCTCTCACGAAAAATTCCATTAGAATTATAATAACTCTTTAGTAACGGCTATTTAAGAGGTTGTGCCGTAGGATAACAATACCTTTAGTATACGAAACAACATTACATAAGGATTGTCAAAGAAAAGAATTATCACCAAGACGTTTTGCCCGATTATGGAGATATCCGTTCAATGTTTTTT
This sequence comes from Halyomorpha halys, assembly GCF_000696795.3. Taxonomy (NCBI): domain Eukaryota; kingdom Metazoa; phylum Arthropoda; class Insecta; order Hemiptera; family Pentatomidae; genus Halyomorpha; species Halyomorpha halys. Next base: position 1,687,789 of record NW_027112128.1, on the reverse strand, counting down.
CCCCCTTTCAGAATTAAATTAAAAATAAAAATGGAAATAATTGTTAAAAGGAGAGAAAGTGATAGCGAATTCACACGGTTTCATTTTCTTCGAGCTCTGTGAACATAATGTTTCTCTAAAGCAGTTTCTTGAATAAGGCGCGTAATTAATTCATTCATTATTATTTTAGTAGTACTTAATAATTAATACTTATTCATACACTCAATTCAGTTTTGCTCTGGCCTCCTCGAAACTGTAAGAATGAACATTTCGCTCGCAAGTACATCCCTGTGACATTTTTTTCTTATATGAGCACCTACCTTTTTTTATTTTAAATCAAATGAACCTAGGCAAGAAGATACTAGATCTTTTACCAAATCTGGATTTTTCAGGCCGTGATGAAACAGCTACAATTCACAATTAAAATTGAAAATTACATTGAAAGTATTCCTAGAGATTTTTGTCATCACCACGTCCAAATATATAACAGAAATAGTACAAATGGTCTACCATGAGATAAATGCTCATAATGAGTAGGACACTCCATCCGGGTTAGGTATTTGTCATTTAGATACAGATGGCGTCCCATTTTTTAAAAATGTTGTCTTTTATTTTTCTTGAACTCATTCTTCAACTTCTTTTATTTTTATATTTCTCCCTTATCTTTTTTTTTTTTTTTCCGTTATCATTAATTGCGCCTATAACTTCTTGTGTAATTCTTGTTTATTTATGATTATCACTGTAGTATTTTTTTCTTTAATTTACTTTGATAATTTTATATATAAACTTTCACATATTTTAAGTTATTTTCAGCCATTATTATTATTATATAGGTGACAGACCATGGAGGTCTAAGTCCTCGCGCGACGTATTAGGAAATAGATCGCTCGTTTCTTGGCGTTGTTTTTTTTTTTTTTTTTTTTTTTTGTTCGTCACTATCACGCCTATTTTTGTGAGTGTAACCCATTCGCTAACGGTCCTCACAAATGCCCGGGGGAAGGTTGTGAGTGAGTTTTGTATTATTTTATGCTTGAAAAAAGCCGGGACTCCATTTGACATTGATTTTAAACATCGGGCTCCAGTACAACTAGTCAGTATGCTCAATTTGTCAGGTTCCTGAGACCGCCGAGCACGTCTTACTTGCCTGTACCGCCTATGAAGCACTGAGAGCCAAGATGATGAGGGAAACAGGACTCTATGTTCTGACTGAGAGCGATCTTCCTGAGCTGATGAAGAAAGAAAACTACCCGCACTACAAGACCTTCGAGTATGGGTGGAAGGAGGCTGTGGGTCCTACTCACTTCTCCCTGGGTAGGAGAGAATAAGCTACACCAGCAAGGCCTCAGTAGAAGAGCAAGATTTATTTTGTAGCAAGAGTAAGCTGTGTGCACAGCTATGTAATGTTTGTCATATGCAGCAATGAGTTGTACCAACTGCTGCGAACACCCGTATTGCCTAAGCAGGGTAGGGTGATAAATAAATAAATAAATAAATAATAAAGTACTACTACTTAGGAAATCCAACTTCATCTGAAAGACTGAAGCTGAGACTGATGCAATACATTTTGCTATGAACTCTGTATTTATTTAATTAAAATAAGTACCGCTACAGCCCATTTAAGGTCAGGGGTTCAGTACTTAGTAAGGAAGTACTGTTACTAAACCAACGGTTGTGCAAGGAGGTGATTTGGTCAGAATCACGCTCGACCGCCAGATTTTTACCCAATTAAGGGACTGGGTGCACCTCAGGAGGGCTCCAGAACCGTCAGCACTTGACTCATGGTTTCAGAGTAACAGAAAATAATTTTCTGCCCAGCCGGATTCGAACTCGGGTCCTTCGAGTTAGTAGCCATGCGCCTTACCCCGGAGCTACCGCGCTCCCTTTGTATTTATTAATTCTTATTTTGTTTTTGTTTAATCAGTATAAGAGTTTTAAAATATTTTTCATCAATTCTATAGTTTTTTGTTATTTTTAGTTAATTGTTTTTATTTATTTCATACGTCTATTACATATTTATAATTATAATATCTCTTACATATTATTTTGTTTTTACTCATTTATTTTTATTATTTAATAATAATAACATTGTGAACAGTTAGGAACAACTTTTGCCAGAGACTAAACCCCTTCATTATCAATTGTTAAAAACAGATAAAATTGTTATAATAATCATATGAGGCCTGTCAGGTCAATCTAATCTAATAAAGAAATATTTAAAAAAAATTAATTCTAAAGTAAATAAATTTTCTATATTTTTATTTATTCATTCAGTGTCCTCCAAAGAGATTACGACTATTAAATACCCTTGAGTACCTCGTATCCTTCAGTTCGGCTACGGTTGATTAGGGTACGGGGGAGGTGTACAGTCAGTTAGCCTCGAAGGAAAATTAATGAATTGATCCTCAAGATCTATCTCTAGGGTGCCCACTCTCAGGTCATATCTTGATGAAAGGAGTTTAAGTTATTTTTTACATGTTTAATCAAAAAATATAATCTTACTCTTGATTTTATTCCCCTTTGTGTCACCTAGTACAACTTCTTTTTTGATCCATATAACAAGCAGTTAGATCTTGCTCTTCCCCCATTTCAAGTTCCACTAAACATCACAAATCATATCACTAGCCAAATCATCTTCACCTGTGAACCTCTGCTACCCCCAAAGAGTTGCTTGCCGTTCGTGGGCATTGCTTAATATTTTGTAGGGAATAATTTATAATTCAGTTTCAATAAATTATCAGAGTATACATGAGGATCAGTGAATAACAATTATAGACTGATGATGATGAAAGGAGTTAAAGTTATTTTTTACATGTTTAATCAAAAAGTATAATCTTATTCTTGATTTTTTTTCCTTGCGTGTCACCGAGTACAACTTCTTTTTTAATCCATATAACAAACCGTTAGATCTTGCTCTTCCTTCGTTTCAAGTTCCACTAACACATCACAAATCATTTCACTAGCCAAATCATCTTCACATCCATGGGGCTTAGGAATAAAAAACATGAATAAATAAAATTGAGCTTTCAAACAGCTCTGTATATTTAATAGTACTGTTTTCCAAAAACCGTAATGTTTTTCGAAAAACCAAGTCATCATTCTGTGCCTTTATATTGGCAAATATAATAGAAATTTCTGTGCTTAGTAGGATCGTTATACACTACTTTAAAGTGATTTTAAGTTCTAACAGACTTTTGCGTGTAAATATTATAAATGATATATTATTAATAGTTGATTATCAATTAAGGTTGTGAAATAGGTTTAATATAAGGTATTTTTATCACTTCAGAGCAGCATAAAAAAATACTATTTTCATCATCAGAAAAACCCGATTATTTTCATTTATTTTTTATTTCATTTCTTGGATTATATCATATACACCCGGTCACCATTTTATATTCCAGTGGCTTTATTACAGGACATAAACATTTTAAATGTCTAAGCTTTAATGTGAAATAATTCACCTTTCTTGTTACTGACTGACGGACTAACAGGTTTTGGAAAAAGTTGGAAAAAAAAAAAGCCGTATAGTTGGATGTATTCATAATTCCTGTAAGAACAAACCTTATACGAAGCAATTTTATTATTTTTAAGATAATAAATACATTTTTAATCGTTGTATAAATCAGAACTATGAAATAAAAACCGGATAAAAGGGGAGCTAAAAAGCCTGTTCCAAATGAGACAGAAGGAAACCAGCCATTATGTTACCGCCATTATATTACCGTATACAGAATGAGCTTAACCATTAGGCTATTAACCCAAATAACCATCACAGCCTTCAAATGTCAACTCACGGAGCGACCAAGTAAACAAGGTCGTATCTCTTTGGCTATCGGTAGAACAATACTGCTTTTGAGTCACATTGTCAGGAAGGCTTATCCTAAGGGTGATATCTAATTTTATCAAAAGAATAGTGTTCATATCAAGCTATGGTGAAAGACAAAACAAATTTACTAGCGTTGTAAAAATTTTCATTTTACCATGTTTTATGAGAGTGCATCAATTATAAAATTAAATTAAAATATTGAGGTGTAGATAGTTGACCGTAGATTAATGATTGGAGAAGTTTGTCAGGAGGTGCGGTCAGCAAAGAACAACATAAATCTGTACTATAAAATAAATTTGTACTATTCAATTATCAGTTATCAATTTTTTATCATTTATGATTTAATTCAATATTTTGTATAATTCTAAATTTGTTTGTATACTATTCCTTTTCAATTGTATATTTCTCTAAATGTTGTTATTATCTCTTTTGTTCTATAGCCCTGATGAAGA
>NW_027112128.1:1677811-1683482 GCF_000696795.3 Halyomorpha halys | reverse complement strand
ACTATTCCTTTTCAATTGTATATTTCTCTAAATGTTGTTATTATCTCTTTTGTTCTATAGCCCTGATGAAGACCTGAATCTCAGGTCGAAACGTCGGCATAAAATAAATAAATATGGTTTTGTTTATTTATGTTGTTCTTTGCTGACCGCATCCCCCGACAAACTTCTCCAATAAATTAAAATATTATTGATACAAAATAACTTAATTAATTAAAATGTAACAAGGACATAAATTTAAATATCAGCATTAGAAACAAAAAAAAAACGAAATGTAAACAAACAAGTTTTTACTTCGTAAAAAATTTATTGTAGACCAAACTCCATCTGGAAACTGTTGAATATTCAGAGAACAACTTAATTAAGTTATAACTACAGTCAACAGCCATGATCATCATTGGTTGTTGATTGATATTAATATATTTTAGAAACAGTTCATAGCTTCACTTACGGACCAGGCTCCTCAGCTAAGCTCTACACACATTAGTTGTAACTTTCAACTTACCTGAAACAATAATGTTAACGATTAGTATTGTGCAAGATGACAATTAATTACATATAATTAAAAAAAATTTAAATTAAGTTAACATTATATAATAATATAATAATTAGTATACCAAATTCATGACCTAGAAAAATCACACAACTTTCACATACTACTCTGGAATGTGAAAATTTCAAACATAATTTTTTTATTCTAAATTGCTGTCTCTATTTCTCCAATAGTTAAGTAAAAAATTCTTTCATAGCTTATATTAAATAGTTTTTCATAACTACCAGAAATGAAAGGTGATTATTTAATTATTTCATTTTCCTCCATTTATTAATATAATTAATTATTTCAAATCAAAATTAAAGTTAATTTAGAGGAAGATTTTTATTTAAAATTCGGCATTTGCAATTAAAACTATTTCAATTAGGATAAGACCTAGTTGGCATTGAAGAAACTGATCTTCATTGAACATTACTATGCCGAGATAGATCAAAATCGTTAGAGCCGTTAACACAAAATCAAGAAAATGTGAAAAATCGATACTTTAAAGTGGCACTTATGGTCGGTCGATTATTTTATCGATATAGTTGCTGTGACATCCTGGATATATACCCACATTAAATATGAAATTTCAGTTTCATACGACTTTTAGTTTTTCAGCTACGTTGTTCATACTCACACTTCATTTTGCGAGACCAGGTTATTTGGGCTCCGGGAACCTCAAAACGTATATTTCCGTCGAAAATTAAAATTAATTTTACACAATCGCAATAATCCTCATTAATACATATCCCACACGTAGGCAAGTCGAATTCATATTGCACGATCACAATACTTGTCCTTATTTCTTTATCTAAAACGTAGGAAAGTAAATTTTGTTTTGTTTATTGTAATTTACAACTGTATAATAAGTATATACGATGGATATTTTAAACAATTTATAATCTTGGGAATGAACCACCCAATGGTGGTACTTCAAGCATTAATTTAAATTAGAAAGTCTCGTGGCCATCTTCTTTTCAGACACCTTGGAGAATTATGGGGACTGTTAAGGAGGAGAGATTAAGACCTAATGGGTTAGAATGGGTAAAGAGTTTGGAATGGAAAGATGCATATCTATTTCGGACCAAATCTTTGTGGATGAGTTTTTTTTTAGCATCAAGGATTTTACGGAGGATTTTGTATTGCAAGGATTGGATTCGGGAGCACTATGGTGGTTTGGTTGAGCCTCAGAGCTCAATTCTGTATGTCCAGACAGGTGATAGTCCTGATTATCGTAGCATATAATATTTTTTTGTAATGAATGGGAAATTTAAAGAGTTTGTCAAGAAGGTATTGTAGTAATCGAAATCTACGAGCTGTTTCTAGCCATTTCAGTCTTGAATGGGGATTCCAACTTAGCGTCCTAAGTCAAGGAGTCCTAAGTAGCGAATCTATTCAACAAGCTTTAGTGGGATATTTAAAAAGGATACTGAAGGACAGGAGGGTTACGACGAAGAGTAAAGGTGATCTGGTGTGATTTGTTAGGATATATTTTGATTCTCCAGTTTTGACACCATTCTTCAATGGATGTTATGTGTGTCTATAGAGTTTGTGATGCTAAGTGAATTTAAAAATGGATTCGAGTAAAGGAATCTATCGAACACTGAGTAAAACGAAAAAACAAAAACAGGATAACTTTAAAATCGGTGAACGCCTACAAACAATCTTTACATCGAGCCAATGAGTCATAGCTGCAATATCGAAGAATCTTAAGCTGAAAAATTTACAAGACATCATAATAAAATCCGCTCCATATAAGGCACTATTAAGAGACTTTGAATCTAAGAGGTATCCAAGTTATAGAGTGTTGAGGACTTCAAATAAATTGACATGGGATGACAGCTTACAAATAGGAAGATCTATTACTTAAAGAAATGCATAGAAAGTTGAAAATGCATAAGAAAACAAGAAAGTTGAGATGGACAGTGTATGGGCTATAACCTCTCCATCAGGACTTTTCTAAACAAACATGGAGGTGATTTTCAACAAATACATAGAAAGCCTGTGACCATAAGAGAGCATAGATAAAGATATACCACAACTACATTGCAATGAATAAGTAGTGAAATTCAGTAAAATTTATCATATATCTATTTTTTCTACAAGTATATAATTACCGATATAACCTCAAGAAAAGTATTTTACGTTTAAATTTTCATTTAAAATCGAAATTTCTAGCTTAAACCTTTTCCGGTAATAAATTGGATAAGAATAAATTCAAATACAACTTTAAAATTACAAATAATCTATCATAAAGAAGTAGAAAATAAAAGATCCATAAAAAAAAAATTATAAAGAAACGAATCATGTTATTGTAGCAAGTTAAGTGGGATAGAGATATGAGAAGGCACGCGTGTAGAAAAAGAGGTTAGTTTCTAACAATTACAACTATTTCTTTTCTCGTACTAAACAATTTTTAACATCAATGAGTAACTACAATTAATTTAGAATAATTGATAGTATTTTACTGCGTGTTCCTATTGTAGTGATAAAGATGAATCGTTAGGTACACTCTTTATTAGTCTAAACAACAATTTTTATACTTGAACATAAAACAACACATTCACAATAATTATGAACAGAAATATCCAGTTTTTTTGGACATACGAAAAACACACCTAGTTCTAAATTATTAATTGTTAGTAATTGGTCATATGGCGAGAGGTTTCAAATGGGTTTGCCACTAAAACAAAGGTAAAATAATGAAACATTAAATGAATTATAAATAAAAATAGATTTAAAAGAAATAGACTAGAGAAATAAAAATGGCAATGGCTAACCCATTTCAAACAGCCTCTTTGCTAACGTCGACTATTGCCGCTGAAGACATTTATAATCTTGCCACCACAGTATATTTTATGATATACCATATTAAGCTTAAAAATATAAAGGATAATTTATAAATTAATGGATCATTAATGTCCTACAATCAGGTTACTTAATAAGAGTAAATATGCTTGAAGCACAAAAATCAACTCTATATCTAGTTTGGAAAAAGAATATTTTTCTCAGAAAGCAATAGCATTAAAATTCACAAACAAATATTTGTTCAAGCTTTCAAATAAGTATAAAAAATATACTTCTATTTAAATAATTTTAAAAACCAAAACTAATGAAAGAGATGTACTATGGCTTAGAAAAGAGATGATTCAAATCCTGGATTGACAATTATCAATTTTTTATTACGAATTAATTACGGGCTCATTAGGATAGGAAATTTGGCTGGACAGAAACTATCGTGTCCGTAGTTTCTTCCGTCTATACACTCACACATGCGCACACCAGCACATATACACATAGATGCACGCACACTCACAGAGAGAAATGCTTTATTCATCCATACTGCCCAAATACATTAAGTTGCTACAATACACATCATACCAATCAATCTGTGATCGGATATATACACAATAAATATATTTACATGTTATAACAACAATTTTTTTTTTTACAATCAATACTTGCCACACTAAATACAAATATTTTAATTTTTATTATTTAACAATTCCATTCCATTTGACAATTTTATTTCATTTAATTAACAATTTTATTCTACTTATCTCACTCTCTCAGGCTCTCCAGTGATCCGCTACCCACGTTCGATCCGTTAAACAAATTAAAGGAATTTATCATTAGGCAGCAAAGTAAAATCCAATCAACGACATAATAGTCACCGCAGTAGATCAGTTTACAAAAAACAAATAAATAAAAAAAACTAATATATAGATTAAAAAAAAAAAGAAAGTTAGTTCCAAGAAATACTTCAAGGAATAAATAAGTTAAAAGAAATAATTTAATAAAGTTAAGAGAATAAATATGTTAAAACATCTTAAAATAACAAAAAAACTCTTTCAAGGAAATGAGACAGGTGCTGTGTCCTACATCTCTTATCTCTCATATGGAGTACATCACTATTATCTCGATATTGCTTTTCAGAAAGAAAGATAAAATAATTTTTTTTTGTTTTCCGATTCATTTCATTCAATGACTAAGCCTTAGGGTCTCATTCAAAAATTAAACAAAAAAAATAAATAAATTACAGTTTTTGCATAATATTAATATAAAATTTGAACAGAAATCGATTTTTGTTTTTATAAAGTTCAATACTATAAAGTGTGATTCAAAAAACTAAATAAAAACAGAAATTATGGATTGGACTATACATATCGAAATGCTACAAAAGGATTTTCCGATATCATCTGATGCACGGATAATACACAGAGAATTAATAACTGTTCATTCCCTTCTTCTCTATGGATACAAATCCCATTCTCTGATAAATATCCATAAATTTCCATAATTTTTACGTGTTACTAGAATTATATAAAATGTATATTATTATAACAAGTACAGTAATTATAAACAGGTTTACCCTGGAGCAAAGAGTACTAAATAATTGCATGAAGTCTTTGACGTCAACATCTTCACGCTTCACGTTGAATAGATTCAGCCTGAGATATAGATGAAGGAGATTGTATTCTAGATTTTAAGTTAAAAAAGAACCAATTTATTTTTTATAAATCATTAGATAATTATATTAAATGAAATTTTACGTTCATGATACAATATAAATAACATAAAAACCAAATAAAGAAAAGAAATCTATACACGTTATAATGGATGCAAGTTCAAATAAGTACTAATTATTTCATTTGCAATAAATCATATTTTATATGTAACAACTTCATTGATCGAAACTAAAAATATCATGGAAAAACACGGATATACCGTTAGTAGTACGGTCATAAAAAGAAAATATGTATTTTGTGAGACATACAATATACTAAGAATGCAGTAGCCGAATGGATTTCTCACAAATGCATCGCAAAGTTAATAAATATTTACCGAGTTTAGTTTTGATAAAGGCGAAATAAAATAATAGATGATTCATTATCAATATTGCAGCAATATAATAATTATAAATTTTATAAACAATAATCATAAACAAATAATGATTTGTCTTAGAAAAATTTATGTTTTATGACTTCGGACACACCTAATTTTAAATTAAGGAGTTATTTTAAAAGGACTACATCTTTGCCAAAGTTACATAAAGTATATTATTAGAAACTTCTTGGCACTATCTTACCATTCTTATTTCTCTCTCTCTCTCTCTCTCTCTCTCTCTATATATATATA
>NW_027112128.1:1674247-1676992 GCF_000696795.3 Halyomorpha halys | reverse complement strand
GAGCCCCAGAGCTCAATTCCATATGTCCAAATTGGTCTGATTATCGTAGAGTATACTATTTTTTGTATTGAATGGGAAGTTTAGAGCGTTTTTCAAGTAAGTATTGTAGCAATCGGATCTACGAGCAGTTTCTTGTCGTTTTAGTCTTGTGTGTGGATTCCAAGTTAGTCTCTTGTCAAGTTGGAGTCCTAAGTATTGAATCTGTTCAACAGGAACAAATTTAATAAGTTGTACCTTGCAAGCAAGAAATATTTTACAGACTGTAGTGACAGCTTTTAATTGAAAATGTCTAAATAAAAGGCCAAAACGTAACAGAAATAACAGCATTGCGAAATAAAAATTTTAAGTTAAATGAGAGATTAAGAAGAGTTCAATGTTATTCTTAATGTATTCAGAACAGTTTTATAAATGAATATCTTAATATTTCAAGGACAGTTTTCAATTTATTTGGGGTATATAGAGTTATCTTCATTAGCGTATTCTCTTAGACATATCTCGCAGAGGAAGAGGACGTTCTAAGAGAGGTTTGAGGTTATAGGAGAGCAGTTTGAAACTTTTAGTAGCTTCAGAGCAGTGCATGTTAAAAGGGTATAAATACGGAGAGGAAGCAACATGTCGCCAACCGGTGCTTAGGAAAAATGAGGACTGAAAAAATTCCAAACTATTTAAAAAGTACTTCTTAGACCAACAATTGAACGAGGTAACTGTTACATTAAATTAAATTTTTTTCTGAAGACTGTATTATAAGTACCTCTAATATGAACTATTAAGCAAAGAAGAAACAATTAAAAACATATTAACAAAACCTTAAATTGAAATTTAGGTCATTAAAAAATACTTTAAATATTTAAACGTTTAATTAGAATTAATTAATCATTTAGAAACATCAGTATAGAAAAAAATAATAATAAAGTTTTTTTTTTAATCTTCCTTGAACATCATTTGCTCTATTCTTTAGTTACAAACGGGTTTTCATTTCATCGTTGAGAAATTTAGGTTTAAAAATAATGGATGATATCAAAGTATCTGATAAAAACAGTAAACAGACGTTACATTGCCGTTCATATAATGACGCAACTGCAAAAAATTGAAATTTTGGAGGACATGCAAAAGAAAAATAATTCCAATTTGTTTTAAAAGAATGACCCATAGAATCGGTTTTATTCTTCTATGATAGTAGTTTATAGACATTGCGTGTTATTATTGCAACTTTTAAGGCATTCAAATTCATAAAATAACAAGTACCAGTCACAGAGTAACCAGTGCGATGTATACACGCAATTCTTCTAAAAAAAATACACAAATCTTACACTTCTTGTGTAGGAAAGCAATCAAATATATGAAGTAAACGTTATAAAAATGTATATTAGAACAAAAATTAACAAAATAGTATGAAAAGTATAAAACGACTAAACAAAATAAGTATTTCATATAAAAGCTTTACACTTTCTCGAGACTGGTTATTGTTTTTTAAATAAAATAAATTTTATCCAGCTTTAGTCTTAAATCAATTTAGATTTCTTTATAAGTCCGACGTTTCGGCCAATTCGGCTATCCTCAAGGACAATCTTAAATAAAATTTTAGAATACATATCAATTTTAAAAAACTTTATGCAGGCTATTCTGCCCAGGTCATTAATTACAGTCCACAATTACGCTATTTTGTCAATAGCTCAATACTTCATTAAACCTTGGGTTGAGATAATTTATAATAGTGAAAATTAACCATGATTAAAAGTTTTAATGTTAATTTAATATGAAGAATTAAATTAAACTTAATCCGAAACGGCGGGCTTAAAAATAAATATAAATTGTTTTGAGACTAAAATTGGATTAAATATTAAAATAGGATAAATTAAAAATTTAAATTATTTATCATCCCTCCAATCCCACATTACCACCCTCGAAGAATGGTGCCAAAACTGGAATATATATTATGAGCTTTTTTCCTTTGTTTTTTTGCCTTTCTCTGTATTATATTTATAAAAATGATCACCGTAATTTTCGTGATGATGTGAATTTTAAAGGTAAGCATTACGTTTTTATAAGGTGGATCATATACTAATACATGATATATACTTTTGATCATAGTACAAACACGTTTTATTATAAAAAATTATAATTGACCAAAATGATTGATTGTTTTGACATTACTTTATGCATGATTTTAGGGAATGGATTTGAAAATGTATAAGATCCGAAAAGCAATCCAATTCATAAATAAAATATGTATGAAGTTTTAGGTAATTATTTTTTAAAAATAACTACGTTGAAAAAAAAATAAGAAAAATTACCGTGTTAACAAATTTTTTTAAAAAATATTTAATGCAATTTACAACTGTACAAAATAATACAATAAGTAAATATGTTGTATTTTTCATATACACTTGAAAATCTTGGGAAGGAACCACCCATTGGTGGTACTTCAAACATTAATTTAAATTACAAGGTCCCGTGGCCATATTCTTTTCAGACACCTCGGAGGATTATCAGGGATTGTTAAGGATGAAAGATTAAGAATTAATGGGTTAGAATGGTTAAGAAGTTTGGAATGAAATGACGCCAATTCGGCAACGAATGGGATGTTAAGGTCTTCGTGAATGAATTTATTTGTAACGTAATAAGGAGCATCAAGGATTTTACGTAGGATTTTGGATTGTAAGGATTGGATGCGGGAGGAATTTGATGGTTTGGTGGAGCCCCAGAGCTCAATTCCATATGTCCAAATTGGTCTGATTATCGTAG
>NW_027112128.1:1666157-1674197 GCF_000696795.3 Halyomorpha halys | reverse complement strand
ATCACTTACAGCAAATTTACTTGATGTGTATATATGTATACAGTTGTAAATATCAATAAATAAATTATTAAAAAAAAAAAAGAAAATTATTTATCACAGCCAACAGTTAAATTTAAAAAAAAAATTGACCGTTGACTGTGTAATAAATAATTTAAATTTTTAATTTAATGTGAAAAATTGACTAATTAGGGTATAAATTTAAATTGTTTTGAGACTAAAATTGGATTAAATATTAAAATTGGATTAATAAAAAATTAAAAGTAAAGTAAAAAAAAATTTAATGTTGACTGTATAATAAATAATTTTAATTTTTAATTTAATGTGAACAATTGACTAATTAGGGTAATTTATGGACTGATTTAAATGACCTGGGCAGAATAGCCTGCATAATGTTGCTTTTTAAATGATTTGGTTCTAAAATTGTACTAACATTGTCCTTGAGGATGGCCGAATTTTCTGATTTGTGAAGGAATAAAAATGATCTTAAAATAAAATGGATAAAATTGTATTTATTTAAACAACATTAACCATTCTCAAGAAAGTGTTAAGATTATAAACAAAAGAAGTATGTTTTCTTAACAAAAATTATAGAAAAACTGGTACTAACATTATTTAAGACAGTAAACAGGGTTTGTAGAAGAAGTGAATCATGTTAATGTTCATCAGACTAATTAAGTCTTTTATATATTTTAAGAGAGTTTTTTTATTTTTTTTTTTATTTTATTTTTTTTTTCTTACTTTTTTCTTTTATTTATTTTTTTTCTTATATTTTAGTATGTATGAGATCATTCATCACTATTACTATTGCCCACAACTGTGTGGCAGATTGTAATATCTATCAATAAATAAATCTATCAAAAAAAAACAAATTAAGTCTTTTAACTGGTTTTCTGAAAGGAATGTCTTCCTTCTATGAATTTATAAAACGGCCGAATTAATTCGTAAAGATAAAAAATTTAAATCATGTTTTGGGTACGACAATGAAGAAAAGAGCATTTATGTTGTTATGGTTATAAATAAATATTTATCGGTATAAAATGACACTTGAGCAGTTGTAGCGCTGAGAACAAGTTCCCATCTTGTCATAAACAGCTGTTGAGTCTAAATCGTTCGAGGCAAAGTATAGTATACGTTAGTTTCTGAAAAACAATTGAAGATTGTGTCGTTACTCATGCTAAATAAGCATGTGGGTTATAACGACCGATCTTCCCGCGGCGAATTTTGTAACTACTACTTTACGGTCTAACAATTAACTAGTAAATGCATTTTTGAGCCCGAGATTTTTGTGAGAGACAATTAAGTCGATTAAAAAAAAAATTGCAGCTGTATTATTATTCTTCCGATTATTTAACATTACATTTTCAACTGTCGAGAGGAAAAATGATAAGATTTCAATTAAAGACTCAGCTGCACGTTGAAAGGGCAAAACTCCATCAAATTTAAGAACTTTTATTAAGTACATGGATATATTTCAAAATACCAGCTTCAGTAAGGCTTCACAAAATTGAAAAAGTACAATTTTTTATTTTACAAATATACTTTTTGATAAAAAGTTTTAGTAAACAGCAATTTAATTAGAATTCCCACTCCTTCATATAAAAGCATATATAACAAATATATTAATTAGATATAAATAAAAAAAGTGAATCTCGAAATCACCTATAATTTATTTAAGAAACTATACCAGGAGGACCAACTAACTACCTCTGAGAAATAGAAGTCTGTTTATTGTATCATTGTGTATATACTCACAATCCATGACACATATCATTTATAATCCATGACACAATACCCAAATATTTATTTAATCACAGGAATCGAATAAACACTTGACGATATAAAAAAATATTAAAAAGAGGGTCCGGTTGGTGGCAATAAAAATATCAAAATAGCAAAACTATTGATTGTTGACCAACGTTTCGCCCCACTTAGCAAGGTTTCGTCAGGGCTAAATGAAAAAACAAAATAGAAACATTATAGAATTGACTGAACATTAAAAATAAAAAACAGTTGTTTTGTTTATAAAGTATAAAAAAAAAAAAAGAAATAATATAAGGAAGTATACATGTAGGTGGACTAGAAACTAGTTACTAATACACGCAATTAGGTGTGATAAAGTTCTAAACTCATATCTGGACTAATAAATTTTAGAAGAATAAGTTATAAATAAGGTACAGAGTTAGGTGTAAAGGATAAAACAGTTAGGCGAAGTAAATATGGCATAGCTAATAGTACAAGAGTCGGGAAGAAAAACAGGCAGCTATCTCACCCCAATTTTTGATTACTTTAATGAAAACTATGTATAATTACTAGTCAAAATTGATGAGTCTGTCAGGTATAAGTAGGGGGAATAAAAAATAGCGGATGATTCAAAACTTTAAAAATAACTAATTTTTCATTCGGAGCTCTATATCTTAAAAACTACCAACAGTAGAAAATCTAATTTTAGCAAATATCATGAAAACTACTACTCCTACGAAGATACATTTGATTAACTAATTTATAGTCCATTAAATTAGCTTTAATTTGAGTGCTAATAGACATCTGTACGTTGAAGGATTTTTGAGATATACATTTCCGAAAATAAATTCATTAACTAATCATCTTTCAGTACGTTTCATACAACATTTTAATGAAATGTTGCTTTTTAAAAAGCTATATCTCGAGAACTATTGAACGTAAATAGCTCTAATAGGACTTACATTTTAGCAAATTTACTCTACTTGAAATGATGACCTCTTAGATTTTCTATTGTTATTGGTAGTTTTAAAAATATAGAGCACCGAATAAAAAATTAATTATTTTTAAAGTTTTGAAACGGTCGCCATTTTTTAATCCCCCTACCTGTTCTTGGCAGGCTCATCAATTTTGACTAGTGATTATACCTAGTTTTCAATTAAGTAATAAAAAATGGGGGTGAAATAACTGCTTTTTTTCTCCTCTTGGGCTCTTGAACAATAAGGTAAAAGGGAGATAATCAATAACCAATAAACATAAAGGGCAGTACCTGTCAGATTGTAACAGAGATGACAAGTGATGGACGTTTTACCTTAAGTGTTTCTAACGAGTAGTCTTCTACAATTTATTAGCCTAGTTCTGTATTTAGAACTTTATCACACCTGGGCCCTGTTTCATAATGAAAGCTAATAGTATTGGTTAATATTACAAGTATAGAAACAACGTGTTAATTACACTAATACTTATTTTTTTCATAATAAGGATGATTATTAGTGATATTACAGGAGTTAAAAAGTACTAAAGTATAAGTTACTATTGTACAAGTCAGTGTAATTGTACTAAGTTAAATTGACAAAACTAATAGTATTAGTTTGTACTTTATTATGAAACAGGACCCTGGTTGTATTTATAAGTAACTAGTTTCTAGTCCACCTACATGTATACTTTCTTATATTATTTATACACTTTATAAAAATAACAATTCTTTTGAAATGTTTATTATTTTTAATGTTTAGTCAATTCTATAATGTTTGTATCTTGTTTTTTCCATTTAGTCCTATTGAAGCCTTGCAAAGAGGGGCGAAACGTTGGTTAACAATAAATAGTTTTCTTTTACTGTTTAGATACCTTTATTGACCACCACCAGGACAATCTAGTTCATACGGTCAACTATCTTCTTAAAAAAAAAAAAAAATCAAAACAATTGTTTTCAGACGATTAGAGAAATAATTAAATCTAAATTATAAGCATGCAAACGGTATATTAGAACGAATGACAAAATACGTTGATCAGAAAGACAGATTTAATTCAGATAAAGAAAATGAGTGGACTGATTAAATAAAAAGTCATGACCTTTTAATAAATCGAAAATGCAAATTTCTTGGAATATGTAAATGCGTTTTTATTTAATTATAGTTGTAAATACATTTTTAAGTGGGCTCAAGGTTGATTTTTCTCAAATTTATTGACTCGAATTTATTTTCCATTAAAACCTCCCCAAACATGGTGTAAGGAAAATTTGATTATTAAAGTAAATATGTTTGGATTAGACTTTATAAATCATACCAAACATTTAAAATGAAAGAGGTTTAAATACTTAGACCACTCCCTGATAGAGTAATTTTCTCTTATTTAGTCTCTCATAATAAGTCAAAATTATTTATTGCAAAAATAAAAAACCTACAGCAACAATTAACTATATTTTGTAAGCAATTAAGTGGTTAGGAAAATACAAGGTTATGGTTAATTATTTTAACCTTTCTTTCTTTAAAATATTTTTATAAGAATGAATATTTAATTTTTTATTGTAAATTAGAAATGTACAAATAATGAAGGAATACTGTAAACAAGATGTTTTAAAGGGGAATAAAAATTAATGAAGGCATATCCCAATTACTAAGGCTAGTAAAATTGAAAGTTAACCTAAAAGTAATTGTTATCCATTTTCTTACAATGGCATCATGGAAAACAATTTCCAAAAGAAGATGGTAAAGAGTTAAGTAGTAAACTTAACGACCTAGGAGTAGTAGTCCTAATATGGCAAATCGTTCAATATGGCCGCTATCTATTTTTAGCTTTATAGCCAATAACTCCTAAAATGTCACTAGTAGCCTAACTATATAAATTAGAAAATTAAAAGGATTTATTCAATAAAAAGGTATGGAGGAATAAATCATCAAAGATTTTAAACTAACAGTACGCAACTTGGGTTTCGAGTGCCAGATGTAGTGCAGTACATACTGGTTTTTACAAATAAATCCATAAACAATTAATAAATTTCAAATTTTTTATTAGTTTGAGTTTCTTATATAATGGAGTAAAAAGTTGCAAGCTTTCATCAAAATGACGTTGTCTTTTTTACAGCTAACGATCATTTTCAGTAAGAAACTAATTCATATTTTACCTGCAATAAACATTAGGAACTGTAAATGCCCTCGAAGAGTAGTTGTTGAACTATTTTAAGAGCGCACCGGAAGTTTATTTTGTTCATTCCTCATTCAGTGGTAAATACCTTCAAAACCACCAATCACACAAACTTTTTCAAAAGTAGAGCACATATGAGCCCTCAAGAACTCTTATGGCATACCTAATCGTACAAGAGCCGGGAAGAAAAAAAGGCAGTTATTTAACTCCAATTTTTGATTACTTTAATGAAAACTATGTGAAATTCTTAGTCAAAATTGATGATTCTGCCAAGGATAGATAGGGGAAATAATAAATTACGGCTATTTCATAACATTAAAAAAAATTAATTTGTCATTCGGAGTTCTATATCTTTAAAATTACCAACAGCACTAGGAAACCTAAGAGAACATTTAATAAATCAATTTATTTTAGCAAATATATGAAAATGAAAACTACTACTCCTACGAAGATACACATCATTAACTACTTTATAGTCCATTAAACTAGCTTTAATTTGAGTGCTAATAGACATCTGTACGTTGAAGGATTGAAGGTTTCAAGCTATTTATGACCTTAATTTTCGTAGGAATAGTAGTTTTCATGATATTTGCTAAAATAAATTCACAAAATGTTAATTTCTAGTTGTTCGGATAAAATTTTTGATTTTAGCAAATATCATGAAAAATACTATTCCTACGAAGATAAACTTCATACACTACTTTATAGATCATTAAACTGGCGTTAATTCGAGAGCTAATAGACATCTGTAATTCGAATAGTTTTTGAGATGTAGATATCTCAAACTAAATTTATTAACTACCAGTCTTTCAGTACATTCTGTGGATCATTTTTATGAAATGTTGCTTTTTAAAATAAAATTAAAATTAATAAAAATATTTAAAATACAAATAAATTGTCTTTCTTTAACCTAACGTTAAAGAAAGACAATTTGTTGTGGAATTGTTTTTGTATTGAAATTATAAAGTTTGGAAGTGAATAGTCATTTTAAAAATAGTGTTTGGAACAATTATGATATTATTTTAATATTTATTTTTGTTTTTAAAGATATGATATGAACAATTGGCCTGCAAGAGAGACATTTTAAGGAATTATGAAATCAATGATTAAAGTTGTCTCCTTGAGAATGGCCTAAGGGCCGAAACCTTGGATGTTTTGAAATAAATAGTTGAGAGAAAAAGTGAATCATTCGAAGTTTGGGTCTATATTATTAATTTACCAGACATTTTTGTTAATAGCATACAGTAGCGGCTGAAAATGGTTTGAATCAAGGAAACTGTGGCATCACTCCCAACAATCCAAACAGGATTTCACACGAACGATTATTCCACGTTCTATTTCGTATGGAGTGGTTGGAACAGTGTGATAGAGGACGCAGTAATACCTCACGATAGTCCCAAATCCTGTATATGCAGGATATGATTTTCAATTTATACAGTCCAAATATAATCCATTATACAGACACACACGCGGTTGATAAAGCGAGAAGACTTGGTTATTTGGACTTAAGGGGTCTCGCAAGGTGAATTTCATATTTTGTCATGACCGCAATATGCCTCTTACTGGATATTTCATAAATATCTATTCAAAACTGTAAAGCGAATTATGATTAAATTCTTTTATACAGGTAGATAATACTTTTATAATCCACTTTCTTTACAAATTATAAACAAATAGTACTCAAAGATATCATTAAACAATTATTTAGTTGTATAGTAATGGAAATTGGTGAAGGGTAAATAGAATAAACAAATTTAATAACTATTTATTGCAGCAAACGTATCCAACGCTCATCTCGATCCATTAATATGTAATCTGTGATAGGCTTATCTTATACCTCAGAAAACAACACGACTAATAAGGAAATTGGGTGCCCTTGTAGGTGTCAAAAGCTGAATGAGATTAAGGAGATAACATATCATCAAATGTTTTAATTCTATAATAATTTTTCAATTATTTAATAAGATATATAACTTATAAGCATTGATATTGTGTTAAAATAATGTTTATTGTAAATTTATTTTTTATTGCTAACTACATATGTAATATATTTGTAGCTATCGTTACAAATATATTACATATGTAGTTAGCAATAAAAAATAGAATAATGTTTATTGTAAATTTATTTTTTATTGCTAACTACATATGTAATATATTTGTAGCTATCGTTACAAATATATTACATATGTAGTTAGCAATAAAAAATAGAATAATGTTTATTGTAAATTTTAATTTATTTATAATTAATATTTACCTATTACTGTAATTATTATTGATTTAATAAGTTATTTATTTAATCGTACAATTTTATTAAAATATAGAAGATTACCTATGTGTAACAATTAGCAAAAACGAGATTATTTAAATAATTTAAAAATTATCTGATATCAATATAGATTTCAGCTAAAAAAAACCTTAACTTTTATAAGGTAGTTTATAAATAATACATACCAAGAAAAAGCAAGTATTCAAGAAATAATTAAAAAAGAGAACTACATTATAGGATTTTGAATGTAATGTGAGACTTTTTTAAATAAAGAGATTTTTAAAAATAAACTAAATTCAACAATAGGAATTTGACCGTAAGTTAATTTGAAGGAGATGGTCAAGGCTGAGAGGGTCAAAAAAGAAGAAAAAATAGTAATAACTATTAATTTTTTCTGCCGACGTTCCGAACTACGCGATACAGGTCTTCATTAGAGAGTGTAAACAGAGACTCCTCAAATGACAGATGATACACTGTCCTTAATTGACAGTGTAACACCATAGCCCTGATGAGTACCTACAACGTAGGTCGAAACGTAGGCAGGAAATAAAAAAATTGTTACTATTTTTTGTTCCTTCTTGACCGAAGCCCTGACAATTTCCTTCAAATGTTTGTTTTTTTTAATTTAAACTTTTCTATTTAAGTCACAAATTCACACTCTATGGCATAATTAAACAAAAATTAAGAAGACAACAATATCACACATTTTAAAATGGGGAAAAATATATTTAGGTGTTATGTTAGTATACGTTAAATACGATTCATTTCAGAAATTTTCCTGGATGGGGCAGAATTTTACTTAGGTATATATACTCAGAATTATTATTATTTTATTTTTTAAATAAATCTCACTTCTCGTTTTAAGTGATATTTTTTCATTGATGTAATTTATA
>NW_027112128.1:1664067-1666023 GCF_000696795.3 Halyomorpha halys | reverse complement strand
AATGATTACGTATAAAAACCAATATTCGAAGTTTCGATAACGTCATTTTTGTTGAATTTATCGATAATCATACTGCCATAGATCAGCAAAGAGCAAACATGCAAAAATGGAAATAAAAAATCTAGCACTAATGAGATCAAGAAGGAAATCTATCAAAATACCAAGAATCGATTCTATTTATTTTCTTATACATCAAGTTTGTGGAATTTATCGATAATGATGGTGCAATAGATCACCAAAGAGCAAACATAAAATAAAAAAATTGCCACCAATGAGATCAAGGGAGAAATCCATCAAAATACCAGGAATCGATTATATTTATTTTCTTATACATCATGTTTGTGGAATTTATCAATAACCATGGTGTCATGGATCAGCAAAGAACTAACTTGCAAAAATAAATATCTGCCACCAATGAGATCAAGGAGGAAATATATCAAAATACCAGGAACCGATTCTATTTATTGTCTTATTGAGATTCATGTTTTCAATTAAAAAAAATTCAATATAAAATGAAAATCGGACAAATAAAAAATAATGCCAAAACAGTAAAAAATTACTGAAAATATCTCATTTTCATTAACATTTAGAACATATATCGGGGTTTCGTAATCCTAGAAAGACCTAAAATTTCTCTACTTTGTGACAGATTCCTCTTTCACCGTCTATACTTAGAGCTCTACCTAGTTGAAAGTGTTTATTATTTAATTATGATTCTTTTTTTTAATTTTATATTTACTTTTTAGTATGTATAGTATAATAGATGTTGCAATTATATCAAAATATTTCAATATCATTGCTATGTCATTTGTTTATAGTATTTTTCATAGTAAGCTAAAATTTATTAAGGTTTTTAATTCAGTAATAAATATATAATATCGAAGGTCATGAAAAAGATAATCACATAAGTGTAAGATTATAAAGATAATTTCTTCTTCAGATATATAAGTAATTACAAATAAAAGAAAACATCTACAATCATGACTTTAAAAATATATATATTTTTTTTTAAATTGTAATCAAAAATAAATAAATCAATCTCTATTACTTATACCCCAAGATTGTGGCAGATCGTAACATTTGAAAATAAACAAGTTACAAAAACAAACCTGTTATGTACACATACATTTTTATACCTTCATTCATCTAATATATTTTATATTTACTTTATGATTTTTACTATTTTCTATCATAAAAATATTTATATTAACCTATAAATTACTATAACAATATTTCGAGTTATTTTTTGTTTTATTTTTTACTGTTTTTTTTAACTTTACATATTTGTTTCTTTTTAATTTCGATATGATTTCTTAAAATTTAAATAAGAGTTTTAAATAAATGAAGTACGCCATTTTTTAAAAAATATTTTTATCATTCATCACTGAAACATAGTGGTTCAGCAATAACAATTCCTGTAGTTTGGAATTGTATTTAAGTAGTAAAGTATGTAGGTATGAAAATATCCAAGCCTTCTCCAGAATCGCTCACCTTCATTCAAGTTGGAATCTGGACTAATTCAGTACAAGGTGGAAAAGAGGAAAATGGACCAATTTTCAACGACAACCTTCCGAAGAAGACAAACATGAGGACACTTGTCAATATACTAATTATAGTCGCAAGGACGACCCAACACTTACACCTGTTTCGAAACATCTAATCTTATCAGTAGAGATATACATCATACTCAGTGGTTCAAAGGGTACCTAGAAAATGTCCTATAGATGTTGCAATTATATCAAAATATTTCAATATCACCGCTATGCCATTCGTTTTTAGTATTTTTCATAATAAGCTAAAAGTTATTAAGGTTTTTGATTCAGTTATATATATTTAAAATCGAAGGTTATGAAAAAGAAAATCACTTAAATGTGAGATTATAAAGATAATTTCTTCTTCAGATATATAAGTAATTACAAATGTTATAAATAAATAACTGAATGAACAATAATGACT
>NW_027112128.1:1661701-1663916 GCF_000696795.3 Halyomorpha halys | reverse complement strand
TTCATTATAATCCTTCCTCCAAAATATGGATAGCATATATACATATCAAGTAAATGCAATATAGCTTAAAATGGAAAAGAATATATATATAAATAAATTACAGAAGAATTACTTCGGAATACAGATTAAAAAAAAACAACATAAAGAAAAGAGAAATGGAAGCTAATATATGTTCTAAACACAAAAAAATGGAAAGATTTTGCATTTAAAAAATGTATAAATGTCGAAAAACAAAACATAATAATAGAAAAGAAAATCACTTAGGTGTAAGATAAGAAATAATTCATTATTTTACTGATGAAAAAATCAAGAAAGTACCACTTATTAATGGTTAATTTTTCTTTTTAATATTTCTTACTTTTCAAAAAGAAAATAAATTAATGATCAATTATATTTTAAAAAATCCATGTTGTCTCAAAGTATTTATTTTCTTATAACTCAACTCCTTTGAGTTTTTGTCAAATTATATTTTAGTCTTTCAACCTATTTCTTATCCATCTAGACCTTATACCTTGGTAGGTTTAAACAATGTAGTGATAAGGATAAGTGAGCGATAAGGTTACAATAAAAAGTATAAATTAATATTAATAATTAAATACCTACCATTAGAGAGCAATTGTTTATTTTGTTACGTCTACTTATGTCGTTATTTTTGTTATTAACTTTACTTTTCTCTGTTAAGAATTATCATTCTTATATATTTATTTTATCTTACTTTTGTTTGTATTTATTATTTATAATAGTTATGGGTGTCTTTTATAAGAGACTATACCCCCATAAACAAATTGAAAAAAAAAAAAATGAAAATGTCATATCAACCATATAAGGCCCACCACGCCGATCTGGTATTGAATAAATTAAAATAAAATATAATATCAGAAAAAGTGAACTAGTTGGATTATTCTCTACCTAAAGAACTAATGGCTAGCACGAGCCATCCTTCTACAATGGGTAGAGGCTCACCAACACAAGAGACAATAACCCTGCTAAACAAAAGCTCCTGGTTAAATAAACAACACACTATGCTAGCAAAATATAAAATGAAATTAGTAGCATAATTCATAAGGACCACTATAATACAACAAATGAACTATCAAAAACAGTTTAGAGCGAAAGTATTAAAGTATTAAATAATTAAAAACCAAACAACACATTTTGGGTAAGGAGAAATTTATTATTTTTTTAAATTAATTGATTTGCATGTTGTTCTCTATATTACAGGCTAACAATATACCAAGACAGAATCTGACGTCGAGACTTCAATGTGGACTATTTATAAAAAATATTCCAAAATGGGAATGTAAAACTGTGCGTGTAAAATTAATTAATTATTTTTTAATTTTACTTAACATATTTTCCTAGTTCATTGAACATCGAAGAATAATCTCGTCTTAAAACATACTATAAGAGTATACATTTGGAACATGGTTCAAAGCTAACTAAGACCGAAGAGCTGAGATTATTTATTGCTAAACCCCTCCTCCCCTACTTCATAATTTTGCGGACTTTCACCAGAGACGAAATGCGGAACGAAACCGATGAACGCTCAGTTTAAATGAACCGTGATGGAAGCAGTGATGTTGATTCTTCTATTTCCTTACAAATGGATTGCACAAAATGAAATATGGTTATTTTTTAATTCCAACATCATACATTTG
Source organism: Halyomorpha halys (assembly GCF_000696795.3). Classification (NCBI taxonomy): domain Eukaryota; kingdom Metazoa; phylum Arthropoda; class Insecta; order Hemiptera; family Pentatomidae; genus Halyomorpha; species Halyomorpha halys. The sequence goes on along the minus strand of NW_027112128.1, from coordinate 1,662,258 downwards.
GTTTTATAAATATTAATTTAGAACAATGTTGTTAGATGATGAGTTACAATAAACAATTATGAGGTAATTTAAAAATGAGAGGAAAATACGATATTAATGGTGGAGCTCTGAAGCTCTACTTTTTTTATTCGTTAATATTAAACATATATTGATTTTTTTATTCACTATCTATATAAGTAATACATAGTAAGGCGACAAATTGCGATCATAAAATATTGTTTATGGAAAAAAAAAAACCTGAAAATAAATATTAAAGGGTTTATTATGTAATTAACTCCATTTAAATAATAATTTATTACATCTTATATTAACAGATACTAAATGTCTAGTTTGACTACTCACTCAATGTTATTATAGCTTCCTAAAACGCATAAAATAAGAATTTTTATTTAATAAAAGTGGAAGAATTAATAGTGATCATAAAATATATATACTGCATCCCACTCTTCAGGATATATAAATTAATTTATTTTTAATATATATACATTAAACAAATAAATATACGATAATAAGTTATCGTATATTTATTTGTTTATGGTTCAATCCCCGTAGAAACA
>NW_027112128.1:1659254-1661043 GCF_000696795.3 Halyomorpha halys | reverse complement strand
TAATTTTTAACGCAAAAAGGGTATATACCGAATAAAATTAAGGAACCACTGGCTTACACCCTTCATTATAATCCTTCCTCCAAAATATGGATAGCCTAAGTGCTTCTATCTACCGGAATATTAGATTTGCTAAGGAACCACACACTAAATACGACAAGTCACGGATGATGTGTAATAAATATTACAATATTGCATACATTGCACAATACAACATTATAATATTGCAAAATCACTTTCTATCATGTATGAAAGGTCACTATCACTCTTGGTTTAAGACACCGCTATATGTATACAGAACTATCATTGTAAAAGCTTACCATGACTAATTCAATTTCACAGATTATTATAAATTAATATATATTTAAAAAAATAATACAGCTGAGATTTAATACACACCCACTTGTTCAAAAATAGATAGGATTATAATAAACACTTTTAAATATATACACTAATGAGGGAAAATAGGCTGGGTTTGGTATGTCTTAAATGAGCGTAAAGGACATTAACAGTGCACCTCATACATATGCTATTGCCCTTTCATAAATTATGATGCACTCATTATTACAGGCCTTCGAATGAATATTAGAACAGGTATGTACCCCAAGGAGATATATTTAAATATTAAATATATCCTATACATTTAAATTCATATTGACATAATATTTCGGAAATTGAATAAAACCTTACTGCAAAATAAGTTAGTGATTTAAACTTTATCTTGGATGTTTCCGTGATACTGCGTCCCACTCTTGAGGATATATAATATATTATTATAATTTTAAATGAGCTTTTCAAAATTTTATATAATCAATTTATAACATTCTAATTATTATATAGAAAAAATGTTAAACAAAAAAAAAATGTTTTAACATAATTTTGTTTACTTGCCCAAACCCTCAGTAATATACCTCATAAAATATATATACTGCATCCCACTCTTCAGGATATATAAATTAATTTATTTTTAATATATATATATAAATTAATAAATATCAAGAACAAATTAAACACGAGGTTTGATTGAATTAACTGTCAAACTGACTTGCATTTAGCGCACTTGCTTAGCCTCCACTGGAGGAATGCACTGGGATCTTTTGAGCTCTGCTCTATCCCTCACACGTGGGGGATGGAGTGGGCTCAGTGATCCTCAGGTCGATTGTGTAAATATTGTATATAAGAGTGTAAATGTGACTAGAGATTATATTATTTTATTTATTATTATCATAATATAATAATAAATTCAATTTATTATTTCATGCACATAGTTTGATTATGTTCATTTTGTTTATCCTTCTGTTTGTATATATTTTAAGAGAGATTTTTTTTCCTTTATTAATTTATTTTATTTTAGTATGAATGTGATCATTCATCACTATTACCTATTGCCCACAACTGTGTGGCAGATTGTAATATCTATGAATAAATTATAGATAAATTATAATATAAAAGTATATTAAAAAAAAAAGTTAAGACTTTCAAAATGGCGTCTAAGATTTTCCACACTCCAGCCGCAACATCACTGCGGAGCCCATTAAAGCTTTTTTGGCTTCACTTGTTCCGGCATCTTATGCCAGTGGTTCCAAAAATGGGTGCCTTAAGCGTTGTAACTTTCTCAAAATATTACAAAAACAAAAATAAATAAAATAGCAAATATATAGTTTATTTCAGGATTTACTTTTCTCTGTGTTTTCTTATTTTCCTTGCACACTCAACCGCTCAGACGATAATTATGGTGAAATTTTAATATCTTTTTAACTTGACAAGGGTGCCATGATTTTTTTTTTTTTTT
>NW_027112128.1:1656776-1659049 GCF_000696795.3 Halyomorpha halys | reverse complement strand
ACGAACTGACCACTTATTTTTGCAGTAAAAATCAACAGTTTTTTAAGGAAGGAATTTGGGCTTTACCATCTCGTTGGGAGAAGGTTACCGACTGTAACGGTGGATATTTTGATGAATAAAGGTGATTATTTGAAAATATTTATTTATTTATAATTTCCCCCAAAAAAACGACAGGACTTTTTGAATGACCTGGTACATACATGTATGTAATTTATTAATTAATAAATTATTTGGAATAGATATTTTTTTTCTTATTTTATTTAAATGTATAATAGGACTCATTATATTTGGAGGCCCTGTATCATACATCAATATACAACTGCGGTGAATTATATAGTAATTTACTGAGAGGATTGATTAGTAGACCAAGGGTTGAATTGCCATTAAGGCCTTAAGTATCAATCAGATTAAAGCGACCGCTGAAGAGGCTGGAGTGTTCAATCGAAGAAGGGGTTCCTGTACCTTTCTAAATCTCCATACCCAAGGCCATTTATCCTTATCCCATTTAAATTAATTGCAGTCTTGAGATGATGCCTAATCTGAGGAGTTAGGGCTCTGTTGGAGTCGTTCAGCCATCCTAGATAACCAATTATATAACGCATTTGTTTCACGGAACAGTAAAATAAACGAGTGTGACGGCGAAACTCAATAACACTGAAGTTATAAAACGACTCCTCTTAAAGACTTCAACAAAGGTTCTTTAACCATTTTGCTCTTTTACGTTCAAATGAATTTAGCTCACTCAAAAATAAATTAAAGTGTTTAAGTATTAAAAATAACGTGGGAACTTAAGTTTGTGTAAAAATTTAAAGAGAATTAGTAGATCAATTACAAATTATTATACTTCCATCATGATAAAATATCTAATGGTGGACAGAACACTTTAATCATCAAAATCGATTAAGTTGTTCGTCCAAAAAGGTTGCTAAGCCCTTCCGTATCCCTAGCAAAAGGATGGAGGGGATTTTAACAAATTATCAATCTATTATATCATTTCAATAATAAATAATAATATAATTTCAGTAATAAATATAATCAAAATCTGGTGCTGAGCGCGCATCACACAACATTCACTAACAGACCTATGTACGTCCTAAAATTCTGTGTAGATTGATAAACGTTATTGCTAATTTTGTGGTATTAGAAAAAAAAATCTTTGCTATTACCTATAAAAAATATTGAAAATGCGATAATTATTTTATTTTCTGTTGTAATAAAAATTTTTATTTTTCGGTTTCTGTAGGAGGAAATACCAAATATAAATTTTGTTATGACCAAGTACATAACAGTTTAACAAAAGAAAACGAAGCGTATGTATAGCAGTCAGGTCACATTACAATTGGATGTCTCTATTTTTCCTATTTTCCTTTTTCGTTATACATCAAATTCTTCAATATTTTTAATTTATCCATTGTTTATAATTGCTAACAATGAGAAGTTTTTTTTTTTCAAATAAAGAAAATTAAAGCTACATAAGAGCAGTAGATCCCAAACTTCTTGCACCACGGAACTCTTTCGGGACCAAAAACATTTCCTGGCACCCTTGTTGGGCCAAAAAAAAAAAAAAAAAAACTTCGTGGCACCCTTGTTAAAAAAGTTAAACCTAGTTAAAAAAAAAATACAAAAATGTCGCCACAAATATTTTAAGATTATTTAGGGAAATGAGTTTAATCAAAATCGTGAGCCGTTATTGAGAAAAAATAAAAAAGTGATAAATCTATTCTGTAAAGTAGCAAATAGTTTGATTAATATTTTTAAATGACATCTACGGAATAGATATGTATACATATCATTTTTTCCAAGACTCCGATATTCTATTTTTTTGTTTCCTAAATCCTAATATATTACTTTAAATTTACAATTCATATGCTTGTTAATATAATAACAAACACAAAAACTCATAATGAGGTCCATTTACCTTTGGGTATAGTACCTGCTACCTGACGCTAATTACCTTACCCTTACCTGTCTAGTAAGAAGCTAGGCCATTAACTACCTGTTGTTAAGGTGCTGCTAAACATCTGCCGAACTATAGCAAAGTCTAACAAGCACAAGAATAGAATTTGATCCACCGAATGTTGGTTTTTGGATACAAATCAAAGGACGTATCGGTAATCGTATTAACAGTTAAATATACTATTCCTTTTCAATTGTATGTTACTCTAAATGTTGTTGTTATCTCTTTTGTTCTATAGCCCTGTTGAAAATTTGAAACTCAGGTCGAAACGTCGGCATAAAATAAATAAATATGGTTTTGTTTATTTATGTTGTTC
>NW_027112128.1:1650035-1656726 GCF_000696795.3 Halyomorpha halys | reverse complement strand
GGCATAAAATAAATAAATATGGTTTTGTTTATTTATGTTGTTCTTTGCTGACCGCACCCCCCGACAAACTTCTTCAAGCATTAATCTACGGTCAACTATCTACACCTCAGTAACAGTTAAATATTTGCGCTCTCATTATTTTAATTAATTTATGAATTTCACTAACCTTCGAAATCAGTAATTACCTCTAGATGAAAGAGGTATATTTTAAAATACTTGTTAGTTAACTTCAGCAAAATATTTTTTATTTAGCATAGCACAAATCATTATTTATAAAGACATTACATGACTTGGTGATTAAATTGACAATTATTTGATTAAAATATTAAAACAGAAGTTATATAAAACCATTTCTTAGAATTTATATCGTCTAACACCTTTCTATATTTACGTATCATTTCATTTCGCCTATATTTAATATTTTATTATTTATTATTATACTGAATATAGTGTTAATCGAAGGTAATAACCAACACAAGTCGGACGGCAACCCAGTTTGCCTCTTTGGAAAATTAGTAATTAACCTAAGACGTACTATATATATATATATATATATATATACACATACAATAGGTATAAGGTATATAAGACGTAACGTTTTGGGAATACCAAGTAATTAATATGATTTAAAACAAAAAAATGTTTTATTATTATTGACCTTGCTCAGGAATTTTCCTGTACTTATTTATCCCGTATAAAGTCACTTTTGCCAATAAATGTACATACAGTAGGTATACTGTAAGCATGTAAGTATAGTCCAAGATAAGCACGCATTAAAATGCTTAAAGTGTCTAGACACGTTTGCCACATTATGGCGAATTCGAGAATGCGCAAGCGTGTAGATGAATTATTTGCATTGTCTGGTTAAAGTTGGTTTTAATTTGTCGCCGATCCGTGAAGTTTTGGTTTTTAAGCATAAATCGAAGGTCGCATGAGCACCATCCACACGTTTGTGCTCAGTTGGCCTTGTTTTAGAACTGTCAACAGATAGATATTTGTACTATCATTGTCTTGAATAATTAAAGAATTTCTCCAACTTTCAGATTCAATAATAACTCTAGCTAGTTGACATGAGCTGTTTATTTTTTATTTAACAGAACACAAATGTACGTTTTATAAAGACATTATAAGTATACGTAACTAAATTAGCCAATTAATGATAAAAATTGTTATGGTTGTTGAGGAGGCCCCCTCAAACATATCGAATGGCAGCTCAATATGCTGCCATCTAGTGGTATACAAAAGAAGCAGCAAGTACCCAATGAGCAAGATAACGGGTACATGGAACAGTGAATAGAGTCTCCATATACAGGCTAATTCATTTTGTCGGTAGTCAACTATCACTCAGGATGAGTGACTACTTTATTCAACACAGCCTGGCAAGGAACGGACTCAGGGTGAGGGAACCTAACATAACAAAAAGGCTAATCTTCAAGCTCCACAGAAGATCTCAATAAGGGTATTAATGATCTTTAGTTTAATATGTTAAAGTGTGTTAAATGGAAAAACTTATGTTAAATGGAGAAATATTTCCTTCTTTTACCATATTAAAATGATTTTACATATAACATGGCTGAGAGTCTGTTACTAGGTCTGTAAAATTGAGAATGACGTCACCCAACAGATCAGCTAAGCTCGTCACCGTTTTATTTGTTGTCGTGTTAGGGTACTTGCTCGTATTTTGTGCTTTGATTGTGTATTAGTATCGTTGGATGTTTTTAAAACTAATAAAACAAAGAATGATAATAATAATAATTCAATAAAAGTTGTCAATTAGTTCTTCTTGATTCTGTTCCTTACAAGTCAAAAGATCAGCAAGGCACTCGGTAGCCAAGTTTTTACAAAACTTCTACTGTTAATTTAGGAATGTTTTAATTAGTACTTTAATCAAAACTTAGAAGTAAACAACAACATGAAGTTTTGTAAGGAAAGGTCATTTATAAAACAAGTTGCTCAGAAAATCCGCTAGAAGCTCTTATGCAGTTAACCTTTAACATGGTAAAACATTTTACATTTAACACAACATCTTGAATACCCCTAATATCTCACAAGCCAATCAAGTAAATAGTAATACTATCCAAAACATGTAATCAATAATCGAAATTGAATACTAACATAACTAATACAAATAGTAACCATTTTTGGTAACCTATTTAACCATGATTCATTTATCCTTAAATCCATCAAATACAGTCCACTCAGTAAAATCCAAAACCAGTTATTTATAAATAATCACCAAATATTTTGGTTTACTCCAGACTGTGGTGATATAACAAAAGCAAAGGTTGAAATGATAGGTTATGTTGAACAATTTCTATTAATTTTTATCACCTACCATCTATTTGGCTCTTATGTATATCTCATATAATATATTTATAATGTTAATTAAATGTAATAGCCGAAAAAAATCAGAAGAACACACAAGCATGTAAATACCGACGTTTGTTATTTGCTTTGTTTGCCAAGCATTTGTACAAATCTTGGATTTGCGGCAAGTGGTGTTGATCCAGCATTACCATGGGAAGGGCAACTAGCGGTCTACCCGCTGCGCCCAAACCGTTAGCTTATAAAGTAATAATTACAATAAATATAGAATTAAGCGATAGGTAAAAATAAATAATGGAAATTCATACAATATCAATATAACATAAAATATATTGTTTAATAAATAAAACGGAACATTAATACTGGAAAGAGTAGTCTTGTTAAGATGCTATTGTACTACATCTTAAGAATATAATCAGCTAAAATGTAATATTAAAAATATTTAATACTCAGAAACCAAAATCTACAAAAAAAAAAATTAAAGAAACCAAACGGGTACGCAAATTTTAACAACAATTTCCAATATTAACATATCTATATCAAGCTAATAACACAAACAGCAACAATTTTCTGCTAGATATAGTAGCGTGATAAACCTGTCGTTAAACCGATAACTCGACGAGATAGAGGTATTAGTAATGAAAAAATCATATAATAATAGAAAAAGATATCACAGTCAAATCAATCAATATTTAAATACTGGGAAAATAACTAGTTAGGATAAAAAATGATTGAGATCTTTCAGAGAAAATTATAATACGAGAATATTTTTTTCTGAGATAATTCGAATTAAGATATAAGAACAAGAAAAAGTAAATATATATCTTGAGGCAACAGACTCTATAACGTAACAAATAGTATAGTACGTACCTAAGGATACTAGCCCCAAGGTGTCATTCAGCCTGGGGTGCCCAAAGCAAGGTTAACTTGGTTTATTTATTTTTTTTATTTTTAGCACAATAACGGTTCTTTGGCAAAAAAGGTGGGAAACGCTGCCTTAGAAAATCATATTTTAAACACACGAGATGTGGTATAAATTAGATAATAATTCAGATCCAATTCTGAGATTCCTTATTTTAATTTCGAACATGAAGGAGGACAATTTGCTGTGTAAGTTGTAGGTTCAATACATAGGATAATAACGATATATAACACCTGTGAATATCCAGCTCAAGTATTTCCAAATTGTATACATCAGTAAACCAATACGAACTATGGAGAACTTTGTTGAATATTAACTGAAAATATCGGAAAAATATCGCTATAGGTTAGACCCATAATAAAACATTAATCGTCGATCTTATTAAATGTCCGCAATCAACAAAACAAACTAGTTTACATTAATTACAAAACACCTTTACTAACAAAAATACATTGCAGATTAAAAAGCCAGTTCATTATAGAACGTTCTAAGATACAGAAACTATTTGACACTGTAATAAAAACAAAATGTTTAACCTTCAATAAAGATGAACAAAATCACACTTGCAATGCTCATGACAAACCGAGAGAAGAACCGATACAAAATATATTATAGCAACGCGTTTTATATACAGGCTATTTACAAAATTATTAACAGATATGCAATATTTTTAATGTTAGATAGAAAGGCAAAATAAATCCTATTTGGTGAGGTTTTATTTGTGTGTATTTTTTATTTTAATATTTTAAAAATATTATTATTCCTGATTAATAAAATTTTACGAATGCCTTCTGGCATATATTGTTAATTTGAGCTTCACTGGAAAAACATCAGGATTGACAAGTACAAGGAAACATTAAGATAATTAATAAAAACAACAAATAAACATAGGGGGGCGTACCTGTCAGATTGAAACAAGGATGACAACTGCGAAGTTGGGAATCCGTTTTCAGGTATACAACTTTCCCACTTCTTCGCTAATTCTTAAAAAGGATAAGATTTTATTTTTTATTAATAATATATAGATGAGTAAAATGACAGAATCATCCAATATCTTGTCTAATATTACAATAGACAAATATATGAGATAAATAAAGAAGTACATTTATCATACATGCATAAGTTTATATAAATAGATTGATTAAAAAATAAAAATAAATTTACAAACAAAACAAAAAAATTTTTTTTTACAGATTTTCCTATTTTGTCTGTATATTTATTGTAATGTTTAGTCAATTCTCATAATGTTTATATCGTGTTTTTCATTTAGCTCTGACGAAGCCCTTAAAGTGAGCCGAAACTTAGGTTAACAATAAATAGTTTTCTTTTACTATTTTGTTACATATATTGGCCGTCACCCGGACTATGTTCCTACAATCTACTTCAAATGGTCAACTATTTTCTTCCAATTTGTTTATTATAGTATGCTGTTGATACATCACACTTTTGTACTTCACATTTGAACTAATTTTTAGTTATTATCATACATCACGCGATGTTTATTATTATCTCTTTTATCTAATCACTGAAAGAATAAATCTGACAGAAGAGACAGAAAACACGTACATTGATATTTATACGAAAGAACACAAAAATAAACTATAGCTAAAGCTAACCAACTGCTCAAGTTTTATGTAAGTTTGAGATGAGGAAGAACTTAAAATAAGCAGATGAATGACCTTTTTTTTAAGTGAAAAGACCTAAAAATACTGAAAACTCTACGAATAGCAATTCTATGAAACTAGAGACCCACATTAAATACGTATACCACATTCATAATAAGTAAAAAAAATCAAAAATCAAACCTACTCCATAAAATTGAGAATGAAAGCAAATGTCCCATTGGTCGATGACATTTTATCTCTCTCAAGATTATAAAACACATTGCCTACATTTCAACATGCCGACACATATTTTTGTTATCACACAGCATTAGAGGAATTCGAAATAGTAACTAAGAACGTCTAATGTTAATTAAATATTGTTATAATGAAAATGAAATGGATTATAATATCATTTTTTTTCTACAATTTTTTTGGGGGTAAAAAACAAAAGAAACCCCTGGTATTTTATTCAATTAAATTATTTTTCAAGACATTGTACATAATAATTATCTATGTAAACAATTACAACTTATTCCGTATAAGATCTGCTAACAAGGTTTATGATCGAATAAGGGGCAAGTGCGACTGAATAAGAGATAATGGAGCAGTTGGAAATGTCCACTTATCCTATCTATCTATCAAAAATGAACGCGAAATGCATTATTAAAAAACAAATTGCTTGGTCGTTGGTGACACGAATAGCCAAATAGGAAGCGAATAGCCATCTTCGTGACGAGTTTGAACTAGTAAAGGCATCATTTTGCGAAATTTAGGCTAGGATCATAAAGTCATTCAAATAATAATTTTAAAAAATCCTCCTTTCGTTAAAAAAAATATAAAGCATCTACATCTTAACACAAAACATTTAAAGGCCAGAAAATGAGAGGGGAAAAACTGGGCATGGAAACGGGTATTAAAAAATTGGTGCGTAAATCACAAAATTCTCACTTGAGATGAAATTAGTCTTTGTACATCAATCATTTAGTCTTTCTTATTCAGGATAAAAATATTTCCCCTTACTACTATTTTCATGTAGAAGTGAAAATAAAATCTGAATATTGTTATAATAACCATGGAAAGACAATAATCATCGATTTTTTTTTTTATAAATTGTATTCATTAATTTTTTTTTATACTAATATTAATAAAGAGAGATTATAGAATTGACAGACCATTAAAATAAAAAACATTACAAAACAATTGTTATGTTTATAAAGTATATAAAAAAGAAATTACAACAATAATATAAGGGAGTATACATGTAGGTAAGCTAGAAACTATTTACTAATAAATACAACCATGGCCCTGTTTCATAATGAAAGCTAATAGTATTAGTCGATAGAACAAGTGTAGAAACTAGTGTGGTAATAATACTAATACTTATTTTTTACATGATAGGGATGCCTATTAGTGATGTTACATGAATTAAAAACTACTGAAGTACAAGTTACTATTGTACAAGTCTGTGTAATTGAATTAAGATAAATCTACAAGACTAATAGTATTAGTTTGTACTTTATTATGAAACAGGGCCCAGATGTGATAGAGTTCTAGTTTTTTTCATTTAGCCCTGATGGAATCCTGCAATGTTGGGCGAAACATTGGTTAACAATAAGTAGTTTTCTTCTACTAATTTGATACCTAAGTTGTATTATGTTTTATAGTTTCCTCCTCTTCACCCAATAATACCAAAACCACTACCTTACCACCTCTAAGTATACATACATGAATAGATATAATAAATTAAGGTACCACATAACTAGAGGGAAATCTGGACAGGTTCTGGTAAGCCAACGAACAAACAATAATAGAAAATTAAATAAAATTAAACAAAGAACTA
>NW_027112128.1:1630048-1649985 GCF_000696795.3 Halyomorpha halys | reverse complement strand
TATATAAGTACAACAGTTACTAACTGCATTGAAATCGTGTTTCGCACCTGCCAAGGAAACAATTAGGAGTTGGCTTGGCACCGGCCTCACGATAAGGTAGAACTGGCGAAGGCAGCAACTCTTCTCAAACTTACTAATTATAAGTTTCCTTTATTTAGGGCAGACTCCTCACAAAACTCCCCCCCCCTTCCCAAAATTTGACGAGTTTTAAAAATTAAATCCACTCTTAAATTCAATTTTATTATTCCCTCTAGGTTCATCTAATATTCTCTTTACTACCTTAAAACCTCGCAAAAAGAGGAAGTAAAAAAGAGGAGATTGTTTTTTTCTTCCCTTGTTCATCTCCTGGGAAGTCCATTTTTTTTAATTAAATAAATCTTCTTCACTTCCAGTATTTTCTTAATTATTTCATTTCCCAATGTTTGACGTTTCGGCATTATTTTTTCCATCTCCTGCACCATCTAACAAAAAAATTAGCATGTATTTCACTGATACTTATTTTTATAATATTTAATTCACACTTTTATTAACATTATTTAAAAAAATGATATTTCACTGTTTTCAATATTGATTTTCAGGGTTCAAAGCTGTTGATCACCAACTAGTGTTATAAAAATAATAGATTTATTTAGTTTTTTTTTTTTTTTTCTTTGATTATTTGTTTTCAAAAATAATTATTTATAATTTTATTTTCATGTCCATCATATTTACTTATTATCAATTAATTACCTTCCTCGTTATAATTAAAATGTTTTATTAAAGATTAGAACTAAAGATTCGAAATTTTTTAAAGAAAAATGAAAAATAAAAAAATGAACATTTTTATTTATTTCTTCAAGTACATAATTATACATTTAGTAAATTTGATCTATGTTATTAAGGTGTAGAGAAACTAATGAAGTTTTTACATGATCAGGTCTCGTGGCCATCTTCTTTTCAGGCGCCTCCGAAGATTGTCAGGAATGGAAGAGGATGCAAGATCAGAAACTAGTGGGTTTAGGTGGTTATGGAGTTTATAATGAAAAGAAAGATCCTGGTTTGGGCTAGATCGGTTGCGTATGGAACATTAATGTATTTATGCATGATTTTACTTGTAACCAAGTAGCATTAAGGATTTAACGGAGGATTTTGGATTGTAAAAATTGGATTCTAGAGGAATTGAAAGGTTTAGTGGAGCCTCAACGATCAACTCCGTATGTCCAGATAGGCCTTATTAAAGTCATGTAGATCAGTCTTTTGTAATATATAGAATGTTTAGACAGTTTGTCTAGTAAATGTTGCAATAGTCGGAGTCGACGATCAGTTTCCTGTCTTTTCAGTCTTGTATGAGGATTCCATGTCAGTCGTTGGTCCATATGTAGACCTAAGTAACGGATCTGTTCGACAGGAATGAGTGGGGTATTATTAAAGGATACTGCGGGACAAGAGGTCATCAGTTTACGACGAAGGGTAAATGTAATTTGACATTGTTCTAAATAGTGTGTAAAAAAACACATATACATATACAGGTATTTATCGAATTTAAAAAACAATAAATATGAGAAGATAGTGTAACAAATAAAATGAGCTTGTATCAAGTGTTAATAATATCGAGATATAACATGGGACATGGGTAGTGATTCGTCTCTAGTATATCAGGTGAATAGAACTTTCAATATATCTGAATTTAGTAATTAGCAGAATTTAATTTTTTTCTGAGAGAACAAAATGTTATGTTCCTCACCAAAATTCCTAAAGGTCAATATTTTTCTGTCTCCATGTTCTATGTTCTTGTATCATCAACCTGTAATACAAGTCTAAGTTTTTTATTTTGTTATACAGATGGTTCATTCAACTCTACGTTAATGAGCAGGTAACATTGGTTAGCGATAAACCACAAGATTGGAACATATTACTAACCACGCCTTCTCCCAAAATTCTGTCTTCTCGGTCATTCAAATCCCGTCAGAGACTTTATATTTTAATTAGTACACTTCTATTTCAATCAATTATTGATACAATTAAAAAAAAAAAGAAAATTCATATAAGCAAAATAGTTTCAAATAATATTGGTTAGAACTGAGATGGCACAGCATTCCATACGCTCGTTACAATTGGTTTACATTGCTCAGAAGTACACGAATAACGGTCGAAAAAAAAAACAATTTAAAAACAAACGTCATTAAACAGAGTACAATTATATATTTAAATCATTCGAAAAGAAAAAAAATAACAGAATTCAAGACGCTGAAGGACGAATGAAAATGATCTATGTATAAGAAGAAATGAGATGGAAATTTATGCATAAATGCTCCGTAGGATGACGAAGTGAAATTGATTTTATCCAGCAACGGATTCTATACTTAGGAATTATGTTCTCGGCGGCCATAAACAGGCTGATTAACGATGAGATCTAGCAAATCTATTATAACTTTAAAATAATAAAAATAATGGTAAATAAATTTAATTATGAAGGACTGCTTCCTACATTCATACGGCTACTGAAATCTAAGAAGTGGTTCGCTTCAATATTTTTTATTACAAATAGCCCGGGAAAAAAAATCAAGTTATCCATCACCATCCCAGAACTTTTATTACCTTTAGTAAAAACTATATATAATTAATAGTCATGATTAATAGCTCTGCCAACTATAGTTAATGGGGGGGGGGTAAAAATGGCGGCTGTTTCAAAACGTTAAAAAAATTAATTTTTCATTGGAAGTTCCAAATCTTCAAACCACAAAAAAAAACTTAATAGAACATCATTTAAAGTAGAGTAAATTTTCTAATACATGAGCCCTAATATAGATGTTTACGTTCAAAAGTTAACAAGATTCAGTTTTTAAAAAACAACATTATTTTTTTTTCTGTAAAACGAAAAAATAATTTTTTGTGAATTTATTTTGATAAATATGATAGAAACTACTACTCTCAAAGAACGACGTACAGAAGTCTATTAGCTATTCAATTGAGGGGTAAAAATAACAGTTTACATGACATTTGCCAAAGTTCAGAAAGAATTATTTTTCATTATACAGGAAAAAAAAGTATTTTTTTTTAAACTTCATCTCAGGAACTATTAGACGTACAGAGGACTATTAGCACCCAACTTAGAGACAATTGAATGTTATGGCATGCATTAATCAAGTTTATGACATTGAAATCAACATTATGAGAAATATCATTAACTTTCACAAATTATTAATTTCAATTTTTTTTTTCATTATTTACATTTTTCATAAATTACATTTGATTTTTAATTTTTTAATTTTTCCAATAATTTAAATATAAGTTATCTCTTTGTTTTAATTCTTACTTTTGCAATATTATATTTTAGCTCCTTTTAGTTTAGGAAACAGTAAATTACTTCATGTTTTGTTCTGTTTCTTTTTTTTAATTTAAAAAAAATTTTGTTTTTCTTTTTATTTGGTTTTCTTTTTTTGACCTAAATTTTAGTCAGTAAAGTGAGACAATGATATTTATTTTGAAATATATTACTTCAAAAACAAATATGGAACTGTTGATTAAAGTGAAAGAGACGGGAGTGGTGAAAGAATGGACGACAAAATTAAGCTGGCAAAATTCCCAGTTCTGATCCTGTCAGTAATTATAACACTTATAATAACTGACAGGATATTTATGTGAATATAAAATCTATGAGTCGTTTGTTTAAAATTGTTTTATTTTATTTAAATTATTTCATTCATTTATTTACTTTAACTCATTTATATGTTTTTTAAACTTGCTTTTTTTTTATGTTCCATTGTTGTGACTTTTTTTAAATTCTACATTGCTATTTATTGATAATTTATTTTAATTCGCATTTAATTTGTGTAATGGATCAAACGGGAGTTGCGGATCATTGGAGAGCTGGGGTATGAATGATTGGATTAGGGAGGATAGCATATTGAATGAATAGGTAAATTGTAATATGGCCTTGTGCGCGAAAGAGGAAAAAATAAAATAGTTTAAACAAATATTTTAAATATATTGTTTTAGTTCATAGATAATTATTATTTGAAAAATGAAAAGGGAGGGAAAAAATTGTTTTTTAAGTCATTGCTAATATATGGTAGTGTATTTATGTCCAGTCTTGGATTGAGGAGTACGCTGTGTGTTATAGCAAATCAATCTATTTTGGCAGCATTGCCAAATAAAGCATTTCTCTACATATTCCAATACGCCACAGTCTAAAGGGGCCTCTACATGTTGGCCAAGCCATGGCGAACTCAGACATACGCGAGCATGTGGATGGGTGGCTTGGCTTGGTTGGCCTAGGCTCGTTGCCGAGCCGTCGAGAGTCGGTTTTTTGGACACAGATCAAAGGGGTTCGTGAGAGCGCTCGTGTAGCATCTCCACCATTGTTCTATGTCTAGTTGCAACTAAGAGCTGTTAGGAGGTTAAAGGTGTTTGTTGGTACTTTTTATAATAAGTTTTATATTTAATCTTATTTATTTAAATTTAATTTTCTTTTTTTGTAATAAAAATAATACAATCCGAGTGCAATGGTTGAAACCACTAGTACGTCCTTGCCTCTCTGAATAACACTGACATGTGGATGGTCCGCTCTTTGCTTGCCGAGCATTTGTATGAGCCTCCGATCCGTGGCGAGCGGCCAACATGTGGATCCACCTTAAGACATGGATGGCGAACCTATGACCCGTGGGTCAGGCTTTGACTTTAACTGACCCACTCATTGGTTTTTATAAATTAATTTTTTTACTGCTCTAAAACAATAGATAATAGTGATGAAAACAAATTTCTAACTAAATGTAATAATAAAATTAAAAAAAAAAAAAAAAAAACTAATCATATCCTTACTGTATTATATACAATATTTTTGTTAAAGATTTAAAGCCTAAAAAAAATAGTTCTTCCCGGTCTCGTATAACCGATATTACGTTATAAATTACCGGGCACACCAAAAATGATTCAAAGAGAGATTAACCTGGTTCGCATATTAGCCGAGCATTACTTGTGAAAACCCGGGACAAAAAATTAGCCGAGTAACCCTCTATTAATGCATTAACCCTACCGGATAATGGCAGGGTACCCGCCGCCACACTGATCCTACACAGTCACTATTATCATAACATGAACATAACTACATTTCAATGTAATAATAATGTAATTTTATCTCGATGATGTGTTAGTTGTTGACCATGAATATTATATGAGAACAAGATAGTTGGACTGCGGTCAGTGAAGAACACAAACTTACTTATTACTGCCAAAGTTTCGACCACAATCTCAGTTCTTCATCAGAGCTAAGAACAAACACAACATAAAAACCATAATAAATGAATAGGAATACAGAATAACACGAAAATGACGGATAATATAGGTACATAAGTAGTATTAGTAATACTTATATAGTAAATAACGTACACAAGTAGTATTGGAAAAAATTTATAGCACAAGTATTATAATAAGATAAAAGCACTACAAGAATATAGTAATGTTAAAATTATTAAAGGGAGAAGAGAAAGAAAATAATATTATTGTCAAAATTCAGTAATTAAATATATGTGCAAAATGAAAATTACTTAAAATTAATGTTATAACTCTTTCTAATTCTGTGATTTTATTTACTGACTTCATTCACATATACGTTCTCTTTCCCACCTTTATAACATTTTGTACTAGATCTTCATACGTATATTTTCTTTTTCTTCCCTCTTTCATAATTTCAGCATTACTATATTATGATAATGATTTTATCTTCATTTAGTACACTTCACATTTTCCTTCCAAACCACTTATGTAGTTATCTGTTATCTTCTTATTTTTTAGTTATTCAGTATTTTGTTTTTATTCATTAAGGTTTCTATCTTTTTTTTTTTTTAATAGCTCTGATAAAGGCCTGAAATTCTGGCCGAAACGTCCTCGTATAATGTTAGGACTTACTTATTTTAATTATTACACTTTTAGTTTATTTCACTATTCAATAAAATAAATAAATTTCGGATCATTCAACCCATGAAATGAGATAAACCAGTCAATTGAAAATTCATCAAAGTATTTTAGATAGAGAATCAGGCAGCAATTAGTAAGCCTCCGACAATTTAATCACATACAAAATTTAAATAGCATTCATATATTAACTTAATATATTTAATTTAAAAGAAATAGTATGATTTTTATCTCTATCTTAAAAATATTTTAAAATATAATAAATAAATTAAACCCATTTTATCTGAAGAGATCAAAATAACGGGTAAACATTAATCTTAATCCTTAAATGATAATATTTTTGTGATAACGCCGAGGATAGAACATTTCATCAGATTTATCAAACAGTCAACGTATGCCATTAAAAGAAATTTAAGAGCACTTCTTGCGAATGGGGGTATTTTAAGCATAATAGGACAAATAAAAATGAAATTCATGAATGATGATGGTCCGGGGGGGGGGGGGAGTCAGTAAAAAACAATTATTTTAAACTAATACAAAATCTATTTATTATACACCAATATGTGGTATTTATTACACACCAATATATTGTATTTATTATTCATCGATATGCTGTCTTCAGATTTGTTAGTTCCTGATATAATTCCACGTATAATATTTGTCTATTCTCACTCGGTTATGTAGTTTTGTGAATCACAGTAACAAATATACAAATACTTTATAAAAATAACTAGCAAACCCGGCGATGCTTTATTACTGGATTTCAGTATATATATATTACAATTATATAAACTCTTAATCTAAATATATATATATAAATTAAACATACGCAATTGAGACTCCAACATTATTTATTGTCTAAACATTTAAATAATTCAAATAAAATTAATTTTATCCAATAAAGCCTCAACATTCTTTATAAATACCGTAAGCTCAAACAATATTGGTTTTTTTTTGTATTACATATTTATTAAAATGATACAGAATTAAATTATCTAAATGTAATTTTAAACTTGTTCGAAACTTGTTTTATAATTTAAATAAGATTAAATATATACAATTAAGTCTGTTGAAACCTTATTAATACTTTAAATCTCAAACGTTTCGGCCATCCGTAAGAACAATTTCAACTAGGCTATTTTACTTAGGTCTAATAAAAATAATCAAATATCACTCACTTATCAGTGTCATCGGTGTTAAGATTAATTGCAATTAAAATGAAATAGTGACATGCATGGACTGATTTAATTAATTTTATAAGACCAGGGCAGATAGCCTTTATGACTGATGGCCAAGTTTGCCGAAACGTTGAATATTTAAAGTATTAATAAGGATTGATGAGACTTAATTGTATACATTTAATCTTATTTAAATAATAAAACAAGTTATAAGATATCACTTCGATAATTTAATTTTCTATAATTTGTCAAATATATAATACATAAAAAAGGAATATTTTTTTAGTTATGCGACAATAATGTTTGATTTTGATCCCAACATCATTTATTACGGAAAAATGAAGGATTACCAGTGTAGTAATTGAAAAGTATATTGTGGGCAAATACACGACCATTCCATTTTACATACATAGATGGCTAAAACCTTAAATAATGTCAACTAAGGAATTTTTTTTAGGACTAACCATAAAGCTGTTTAAACCAGCCGTTAAAAAAGACATCCCCTTAAAAGAATTTTTTGTAAGGATTCTTTTGCTAGACAAATTGGATTATATCCCCGAACAAACCTTAGGAGTTTGTATTCCTTTGGATTGAATGTATAAGAAATAATATTTTGAGACCAGTCTCGTCAGCATTAATGCCTGTATAGATTATAAACTCTTTGTCTAACTATTTAAAAATATATGTTCTTACTTATAACCATAAATAGTAGTAATAATCAGTATTTGTTTGAGCTATAGTAGATACTTTTACTCAAGATAGGTAATAATCGATGATTTGCTATAGCAGTGGGTGAACAAGTTAGTTGGCAAAGACCTGGTAACTAAAGGAATCCCATATCGCGGAGAGCCTATCGATGAGTTCATTGCCCTCATTATTTTTTTTTATTAATATATTATTTAAAAGCCCTCATTAAGCAGAGAATTAAATTGAAATGGCACCAAATGTGGGCAAATGTAACTTGACAATAAATTAAAGGAAATCAGAAGTGATGTTTCTCCTTTGGTATCATCCACTAGAAATGAGCGTAGAGAGGAGGTGATTTTGAGCTAATACTAATTTTGGAGATTAATAATGACCCTGCAGTGGTTGATGCCTTAAAATAATAATAATAAAAAAGGGGAGAAACTAATAATATTGCGAGCCTTTCAGGTTGTAGGGATTTCTAAAACAAACAATTCCCTCAGAACATAGGGCAAAGCCACATTTACATGAAGGATACGCAAACGTTCGAGATATCAAAACGCTTCATTCTTTTCAATAGCTATAACAGGCAAATTTAAAAAAATAAACAATTAGAATTGAATGAATTGAAAAAACAGAAATCAATTAATAGCAGCCTTGATGTTTTTAAAGATAAAGAGACAACGTTCAAATGATTAACTAATGAATGATACGATACTATATGATTATATGATAATAATACAATAAAATAAGCAGGTGATAAAATTAACCGAATGATATTAATGTACCAAATAAACTATATTTAATTTTAACAGCGGTACCGGTCAGTCCCCTTATCCTGATTTGGGCAAAAGTAATTGCAATTATTTGCTAATTACCTTTCAGTACTTTCACTTCCACATATGCGGAATATTTATGGTAATGGGAAATGTAGATATCGTGTATAATTTTGAATTATACACGATCGCTACATTAACCGAGAACGCCACATAATATAATAAATTTTTATATATTATTATTGAAATACAAATTTTTAACCCAGTCATAATAACAAAAAATACAAACCCAGCGAAATTTAAAAAAAAAATAAAGAAAAGAAACTGAATGTTTGACAGTAAACTGTATGATTCAATACATACGCATTCGTGAAACTGATATCACTCCTGATTTCCAACACTAATACAGTCTCATATCACCATGATTAATTGTATAAAGGTTATATCTAAAGAAGAGAACTGCACAAGATTCAGCAGGTGACAAACTGTTAGCAGGATAGGGAGCGCCATTGCACTAGAGCAGAGTAGGAACAAACGATTTGCATTTGAGATAGCCCAAGCCCATTGTGAGGCCGGAACTTGTTCGCTTTCACAACTCCTGTCACTCCTGCGACAGAACGGAAACTATTGTTGTGTTCTGGGTGAGGGTCACTCAGTATGTAGCCTGAAGCTCAGTATAAAACCTTAGGAAACGAAGTGACTAAACAGTTTGACACTAGAGAGAATTATGGAATATCCGAGATATGAATGACAGGCTGGGTTGATAAGACCATAATCTTACAAGGAGAAAAATATGGTTTCTACATCCTCCAAGTACTAGTATAGGATCCTCATGGAACACACATGTGCATACATTTTAAAAAATTAATTTCTACCACACTTAAGACGGAAATGTATTTCTGGTGGTTCCAGAACTCTTTCTAATTAGCTCATTAATTTAATAAAGTTACGAATCAGGTCTTGTTGTGGCAAGATTATTATTATTAGATCAACGTCTTCAGCGGCACTACTCGGCGTTAACAAAGAGACGTTTGAAATGGGTTTGCCACTGTCGAAATTATTATCAACATTTTTATTTCCCTAGTCTATTTCATTTAAATCTATTTTTATTTATAATTCATTTAATGTTTGATTAATTTTCATTTGTTTTAGTAGCAAACCCATTTGAAACCTGTTGCCATATGATTAATTACTAATAATTAATAATGATGAACTAGGCGTTTTTGTTGGTTGTCTACAAAAAACTGAATATTCCTGTTGATAATAATTATGAATGTTTTGTTCTATGTTCAAGTGTAAATATTGTTATTTTGACTAATAAAGAGCGTATCTAAAGATTCATCTTTATCGTTACAACAAGAACGTAAAGTCTTTTTTATTTTTTCGTATTTAACTTACAAACGGCATCCTGCATCTGAGTGCATCCTGAGGAAACTATGCAATTATATAAAGTTAAATACGATAAAATTCTGCATCGAATGATTACTATAATTTATTTATTTATTTAAGTATTATATAATAAACTAATTGAAATAAAATAAAATTTAAATTTTGTATTTTATCCATATTTCACCTGCCAATATTTAATATTTCCTAATATTATTTTTCCTTTAACATTATTTTATATCTTTTGCCTTTAAGTATAACGTATCTCTTAAGCGCCACTTAGCTCCACACTCCCATCCCCCAACCTGTTGATCTTCTTTAACTCATTTTCGTGTTAACATCCATTCAGGAATGTGCCCTATATTGTTCATTCTTTTCCTTTTTGTCGACTTATATTCTTCTTTCCCTTATTTTTCTGTCTTTTAGTGTTTAATGTATTTTTATATTTCGTTTTTATCTATTTTTATTTGTTTATTATTTCGGTTTTCATTAATTGTCTCATACTTTTTTGTGATTGTTATTTATTAATACTTATAACTGTAAACCTTAATTTTATCTTGTTAGTATCTTTTTTAGCCCTGATGATGGCTTGCAACGTTGGGCGAAACCTTGGCTCATATCAACAGTTTAATTACTATTTAAGTTTTTTTTTCCTTTTTTTTTGCACCCGAAGCATCTTCCTTTTACATATACATATCATATCTAGACGTGGATAACCCTTAGGTTACCTGAAATTTTAAATATTTTTTTACTGTGTGTGAGTCAAGTTTACTCACATTAGTATTTGAAGTTTAACGAAATGGCTTTTTTAAGATTCGATTAGACAAATTAATTTGATTTATCATACTAATTTGAACAAATTAATGAGATATTAGAACCGCATTTTTAAACCCACATTTAAAAAATTGAAGGCTTTGCTACAAAAAGGATGTAGCTCCATTCTATTGCTGTTGGGAGTTATGAACACTATCTTGTGATAAAAAATAAACGTTTTTGTTTGGTACAATAAGGAATACATACTGTTGGAATATGCTAACCTCATAAGTGAGAGTAAGCAACAATAATATTTTTACATAACTTTAAATTTTAATTGTTAAACGTTTTATTTTGTTTGCCGTAAACTGGAAAAATTGGAGCTACTTCCTTTGCAGCAAAGCCTTCAATTTCTATTTTTATGTCACGTAATTCATTTTCTAATTTGATATATGTATTACTTGTTTGAGAGTTGTTTATATTAATAATAACAGATGATCCACTTTACTCTCAACAAAGTTTATTATAATTCTCCAACGTTTCGGCCCACAGGCCATTTTAAAGGAGACAACCTCAATTATTGATTTGTCATAATTAATTAAAAACGTTTTTCATTACTGGCCAATTAGCCATGTCATGTAATAAAAACATATAATCTCAATAAAACCTTATTGTTAATGTATTGATGAAGTAGTAAATATAAAAATGTTAATAAACATGAAAAGAACTACTAATGCCACTTGACCTTTATCTTTTGCCATCCTATAACAGTCCATCAGCAGTAACAATAACAATGAATCTATATGTGACATAAAGAGGTAATATCTTACATAACAGTATATGCAACATTTGAGGAAGTAATAACATTATATAACAGTTGGGCTATGCAATCATCGCATCACTAACGATATCCTCTTCTACTGGCCAATTATAGCTTCTGTAAACTGAAAATGCATTTTTCACATTCAACGCATATTAGAACATAAACCAGTCGTTGAGTACAATATTCTTTCGAATGCATTTCCCTAAAAATAAAAGGCGAATCCTAAACATTTCAAAAATATGGTAGCGACCACCATTATATTGTTCAGTACCATCGGAAACATTTTATGCGTTAAAGTCGCCGGTTTGAACAATGGACTTGAGAGGTGAGGTGTATGTGGTAAAAACCGTAAATATGATTTTAGCATATATATCAAAATTACTGGACTTAATGAAAAATAGCTCGGTGCAAAATTAAAGTACATTAAATTTCTTAATGGAACGATACAGAGAAGATTAGCATGGCCCCTGCGCAAGGATGACACGCAAAATCGTGAAGCGTTCCACATGTTTATGCCGGTGATACATCTCTATTGTCAGTGAACAATGATCCTTACATTGTAGCCCAAACCCTCCAATCCCACACCACACTTGAAGAATGGTGCCAAAATTGGAGGATTAAAATTAATTCTAATAAATCCCACCAAATCACATTTACCCTTCGTCGTATGACTTCTTACCCTACAGTATCCTTTAATAATACCCCGCTTATTCCTGTCGAACAGATCCGTTACTTAGGACTACATCTCAACAAACGACTGACATGAAATCCTCACACAAGACTGAAAAGACAGGAAACTGCTCTTCGATTTCGACTATTACAACACTTACTAGACAAACGATCTAAATTGCCAATTCATTACAAAAGACTGATCTACATGACTATTACAAGGCCGATCTGGACATACGGAGTTGAGCTTTGGGGCTCCACTAAACCATCAAATTCCTCCCGAATCCAATCCTTACAGTCTAAAATCCTTCGTAAAATCCTTAATGCTCCTTACTTTGTCACAAATCAAGTCATCCATCATGACCTCAATGTCCGATATGTTGCCGATTTGGCCAAAACTATATATAGATATAGATACCATTCCTTTCATGGAAAAATTCCCAACCACCCAAATCCTTGTTTCTAACCTGGCTTCTCCTTCATATAACCAATCCAAATAACCCATCCACAAGCTTGCACATGTACTAATTTGCCATTGTTTGGCGAACGTGTAGAGACTCATTAAGAATTTTACGCTCGTAACCTACTAAAGTACTAATGAGTAAAAATAAATAATAGTTCACTGTTTTAATTTTTTTTAATATTAGTTGTGTATTTAATTTAACTAGACAAGCCAGAAAATTGAGACACAAGGGTGGAAGAAAGGTATAAGAAGACAACTTAGAAAATATATATAAGTTAAGTATTGGCGAAAGCACAATGTCAAAAAAGAGAAGAAGGAATAAGATCTAACTCGCTTGAACTGCTGTAAAATACTGACTTTATTGTGTTTGCTACATCTCTTATATACCCTCGATCAGCTGATGCCCTCAGTCAGCTGACATCGAAATAACAGCTGACTCATACCGTAACTTATATATATTGTTTTATGAATGAAATTATAACAAATTGACTGACATTTCATAAAACTTTTGACAAGACATTTCATAGGATAAGACAAGATTTTTTCAGTTTTGGCACTTAAGAAACCTTAGTTTAAAAAATTGTTCTCCGGAACACTTGAATACCGTCCTGCAGCGACTATTATATAAATTAAATTATAATACATTAAAGATTTTAAACTTCTTATTAGACACCAAAAAGTAGTCTGGTATTTATTAAGTAAAATTAATTTCATAGAACGACACTTGACAAATAGTTGATGTTTATAAAAAAATGTTTGATTTTAATAGAAAAAAATAAAATAAATGTTAGATATTAAATATTGGTATGCTTGCTATATTTATTGGTATGCTTATTTAAAAAAAAAAAAAGATTTAAAAAATAATATGATGCACTATATAAAATTTGAGATTTTATACATGAGTCAGAATGTTTCTAGGTTAATCAGAATAAAGGAACAATAATGTCATTCAAACTTATTTTCAACTCAGGGATAAGTCTTATAATAATTCATAAATCTACTATTCATAATTAAAACTAAAAAAAATTCCAACGTAATTCTATTCTAATCCTGGAAAATAATTTTTAAAAAAATGCTGAGAGAATAATACTAAGAGAGTGAAGAATTAAAACTGGTGCAATTGTGGAGCGAGAGAATTGATTATTTTCACAATAGTTTCGCTTACACAAGCATCCACAATTGGCTTGTTAAAAGGTCTCAATCCACCATTGAGATAAGCAAGATTCAACAATTAACCTCAAAACTAACAATCTGAGATGGAACTGTTCATTAATAAAACAACAGAGTCGAATAAGAATTAAATAGTGTGTATAAAATAAACTTCTTGATAAAAGTTAAAATTA
Organism: Halyomorpha halys; assembly: GCF_000696795.3. Classification (NCBI taxonomy): domain Eukaryota; kingdom Metazoa; phylum Arthropoda; class Insecta; order Hemiptera; family Pentatomidae; genus Halyomorpha; species Halyomorpha halys. Next base: position 1,636,018 of record NW_027112128.1, on the reverse strand, counting down.
ATTATATTGCTATTCGCTTACCGAGAGGACATAACTGATTGTACAAACAAAACGTTTATTTACCAATAAACAAATCACAAATCCCAATTCGAGAAGAGTTTGCAATAATATTATTGTTATTTATCGGAGGAGATATCTGGAACAATTTTTTTTTATCAAAATGCACGCCAAATATTTAATCCTCAGCAGTTTGATTGCATGGTGCGAGAACTTCAAGCCATAGAGGTATCATAGACAAATATATTTATATTCCTATGTCCACAAAATAATAACTACATATTAATATAAATTTATATTATATTATAATCAATAAATAGTTGGTTACTTTGATTACTAATAAATCGGTTTCTGCTAGTTTTTTACTTTTCTTGAACGCCACCTGGACCATCTTCCTAGAATAATATAAATTTATAGTTTCTTTGCTTTCGTAACTTTTTCCAATTTATTATTTTTTTTTTGGTTACAAATACATAACGGATTAAATTGAATCTGTACCGCTACAGGGTACAGGGGTTTAGTACTTTGTAAGGAAGCACTTTTACGGCTGTGCAAGGAGGGGATTTGGTCAGAATAACGCTCAACCGCTAGATTTTTACACAATTAAGAGTACCCAATTTATGAGGCTGGAGGGCTCTAGAACCCACATGGTTGACTCACGGCTACAGTGTAAAAGAAAACAATTTTCTGCCCAGTTGGATTCAAACCCGGGTCCTTGGAGTTAGTAGCATCGTGCCTTACCTCGGTACCACCGCGCTTCCCAGCAGTATTTAATAATAAAGAAGACCTAACGAACCCGAAGGTTCGATGCCGATACCATCAGTCGTTTTCTACATACATCTGTCCAGTGACGCTTCTCAAAACCCTCATTTACTGAATCAGTCTTAACGCAAATCTCCCACCTACGTTTCGGTCTATTCCTCGAACCTTTACCCGTCGGTTTAATATTTAAGAGATCCTTTCATTACTAAGACCCACAACCTTACATGGCTATCTTATTCGGCACAATTTATGACAAGAATTATATTAACTGAGTCCAGTTCTCTCAATTCAGCGTTGTATAGCCTTCTAAATTCTCCCGTTAACTAATCCTTTTTCGGTCCTTGATAAGCCTGATGAAGCCTAACAAAGTGAGGCGAAACGTCGGAAAATAAATAGTTGTCAACTTTTTTTGTTCTTTTTAACCGCAACCCTGACCATCTTCTTCATATTTGCTATTATGCGGTCAATTATGTATACAGTGAAGTCTCGCTTATACGAAACATTCAGTTATGCGAAGAATTTCTCAATCCCCTGCAAAAACTCCTTAATTATGTGTATGTAATTACCCATTTATACGAAGGAAAGTTTGGACCCGCTTTATGTACATATTTGTAAATTCGGCAGTCTGCGTGCCTCAAAGCGACGAAGCCATAATCGCAGAAATTGCCCCAAACCCAACCGAAGGAAACTCGGACGATTCCGATTCAGATGACGAAGATGCTTTGCCTCTTCCATTTTTGCAGAAGCTCTTGAACCATTTGAAGTTGTAAAACGTTTTATATATGCGAAAGAAGTTAGCGAGAAAGAATCTAACACCTTAACAGAATGCGATAGAATGATGTATTCAGCCAAAAGCAACATGAAACAAACAAACATAACGCAATTTTTTTGTCAAAAATTAACAAATTCGAATTAAAGATAAATTAAATTTTTATACAATAAATAATTTTTACTTTCAACATACGTATATGAACCTACTAAGTACGAGAAAAAATTATGAAAAATATACATACATAATATGTATCTATTGCGTATTCACTTATACGAAGAATTTTTGGCACCTCCTCATATTCGTATAACTGAGACTTCACTGTATATATAAATTTACGTAATTATTTTTAAAAACCTTAAGGTGCTGTTGTTCTCTTAGTGTGAGAGGCCACGTTTCGCATCCGTAAAGAACAGTGGGAAGGATAATAATTATGCAAAATTCTAACTTTTATATTTTTGGACAGAAGGTGCGAGCTAAGCAATATCGAGATTGATTTCCCACCAATAACCTCGGTTTTATTTCCTCGTCAATTTCGTTTTTTCTAGTTACTGTAGAACCTAAATACGTTAACTTATCTCCCTGTTAAAATGTATTTTTTCCTCTCTGTTCAAATGTTGCTCTCGTTTCTACTACTAACCATTTATTTTATGTTATCCGTATTCATTTCGAGACCTAGTCCTTAATGGGGTTATTCAACGTAGTTGAATTTAAATGACTATTTATATTCATATATAATATTGTCTTACACCAAACCAAAAGCTAATTGCTAGTTCAACTCGAGTTATTTAAAAATAATATGCATAATATACGTTTACTTCTTCACCAGTAAGAATTCAATCTTACGATAATTTAAAACGAATAGATAATTAAGTAAATGACATTTTTTGAATTAAATTAACTTAATAATGGTTAATTGAAAATAAAGTTTGACCTCTGTCGATTGTGTTAAAGTATAACCTAATAGGGTTAGGGAATATATGAAAAGGTGGAGTGACGGGGTATGACAAGGAATGACTATCACATAGTTGGAGTGCTTATGTTTGCGAGAAACTTTGTCAACTTCATAAGTAAATAGCGGCCATTGTTTCGAAAGCTTCTGACGTCAATCCGACCTCAAATTTGGCGAAATTTTCAAGTTAGAAACAATGTCACATTTCATTTACCCTTCGACGTAAACTTATGACCTCTTGTCCCACAGTATCCTTTAATAATACCCCAGTCATTCCTGTCGTACAGATCCATTACTTAGGTCTACATCTAGACCAACGACTGAGATGGAATCCCTATACAAGACTGAAAAGACAGGAAACTGCTCGTCTCAGTTTTTACTAAACAATACAGTTTTTACATTACAACATTTACTAGACTAACTGTCTAAACTTCCTATCTATTACAAAAGACTGATCTACATGACTATTGTAAGGCCTATCTGGACGTGTGGAGTTTGGGGCTCCACTGAACCATCGAATTCCTTTCGTATCCAATACGAGTCCGAAATCCTTCCTATAATTCTTAATGCTCCTTACATTGTCACAAATCAAGTCATCCATCAGGACCTCAATATCCCATATGTTGCCGATTTGGCCAGAACTAGGTACCAATCCTTCCATGATAAACTTCCCAACCATTCAAACTGGCTTCTCCTTATATGGCTTATACCTGATTATCCTCCTAGGCGACTGAAAAAAGATGGCCCTGAGATCTTCTTCTCCAGTACCATTATTATAGTTCTATCAATGGGTGAATTCTCCACATGTTTGTATCATGCCATTTTATATCTAATAGCAAATTTACTAGTTGTATATAATTGTATACAGTTGTAACAAACAAAAAAAGGAGCAATATTTAGCTACATTTAAGACTCTATTATGTGTTGAACATTGGTCATTGTTCGAATAGGAAGTAGATAAAAAAAAATTGATCCACAGAACAGTATCTCTTATAAACAAAAGTGATATGTGTCAATCCAAAAATTTTCATCCAGTTTTGAATCCCAAATCGTGATCATTGGGGCGGTTTTCTTTTCATCAATTTTCTTCAGAATCTGAAGTCGCCTCCATTATAAGAACCTATTTTCTTCTTCTGATTTTCAAATATTAGTCAAAGCCTCTCTTATAAGTGTGAAAAAGGTTTTATAGCAAATCACTGTGTGCACAACCCAAGGTAGTCCTACTTCAATGTTCTAAACTCGGAATAGGTATGCGGTTTTTAATTATTTTATTTTTAATATTGTTGTTTCAACAAAAAAAACTTTACTTTCTGGCGTGAAGGGGTTTTTACACTTATTTTAGGCATGTTTGATATAGGTATAAAAATGTAGACATTTTTAAATGATGGTACTGTTGGTGTTTTGTTACAGAATCTTAGCATACATTTTAATTGCACATGTTTTAAAAATATTGGACACCCATGCCGTAAACTATGATGTATTGATTACAAAATTAGGGTACAGAATCACAACAAAAATGGCATTGAGGTGGAATTAAACAGTTAAATCGGTGGTTAAAGTATGTATATCACGCTGGAGACTACATTAAGAAATCCTACAATTATGGATTGTGTTTAACATTAATCCATAAATCTTTAAAAAATAAATGTTTGTATTTGATTCAATCTCTTCCTGTAGATAGGTGAAGAGGGGAAGGGGATGTGCCAATTTTCGGAATTCGCTATCAATCCCAAACAAAGTATAGGTTTTGATTTAGTTAATTTTAACAATTAAGAAAGGTTAGAGTTTTTTTGTTTTCAAATTGCTTCAACTTCCACAAATTTTAGCCACAATACTTTAATGACTACATTATTTTATTATATACAGAAAACTCGATATATATAGTGTTGTTTTTTTTAAGAGATAAGAAAATGTTTTACCACATATAAGACTTTGAGTACAAAGAAAGAACTTCTTTGTGTTCATGAATGACTACAACATACACTTGAAAAAAAAATAAAATCTCATAAAACTTGAAATATCCACGGATCGTAAATACGTTGAAAAACCCGGACGCCATTTTGTTTTCATTTATTTTTGGTAACCACAATTTATCGAGTTATAAAACCATGGCAGAATTTGAAATGATTTTATTTTAGTTGAATCATGGCAATTCAGCAAAAGTTGTTTCCAGAGTTTAACCATTTAAGGACTGAAACATCCGATATATACTGGTTAATATGGAGGACAATTACAGATACAAGGATATTAAAACGCCGAATCCGAACTGGCAGAAGAAAGGCGATTGGATCGGGCCAGGGAGAGTGAGCGGTGAAAGAGCGAGGTGAAGGGCTCTTACTTTCTTCCAGGGGAATGCACTGCCTAATCCTCGCTCTCTGGGAACCACTGGGAGATTACCACATGTTTCGAAAGGAACAAGTGATCCAGAATATGTATGTGTGCATAACATCAACGAAATATTCACTAACTAGTGAGTTTGAAAGTTCATTTACCCAAAACAAGGGGAAATGCATAATATAATTATAAAATATAATTGATGTAAAGGGAAATCACTTCTTCCTTTCACAGATTACAGATAAACATGGAACCTCAAGAAACAACTTTCAAGCTATCCACAGTAGTGAAATGTTTTTAAAAATCAAGATCTTACGTACAAATAGTTTGTATTCCAAGATCGGAAAAAGTTTTTGTAACAAATCGAATTATTATTGCTAATATAACAAAAGAGAAATAGTAAAATAGTATTTTTTCTGAAATTTGATTTGTTTGGATAGCTGCTATAGATGGTTTACTTTAGAGCAAATAGAACAGATTCACTTCAAATTACCATAGATGATAGCTCTCCAAAGAAAGCAATTTATGCAGTTGACCAAATCCACACTAACTAAATTATAGTTGCTTTTTAAATATTAAATCACGACAAATTACATCACCTTTAATCTTCTACGTGAAACGCGCCTCCCCCTTTCCCATCTAGTTTTCCTTGACATTACGCCAATTCCACAGACAGATACTGTACACTACCTTGAACTGACATTCGACCGTAGAATTACATGTGGTCCACATTAAAACAAAAAATAAATAAATAAATAAAAACGCTAAATCAAATACTAAGATTTCTTTTTTCACTCATTTGGAAAAATTAAAGTGAAGACTTTGGCAGAAATTGAATATATACACTTACTTATTTAAACCAATTTGGACTTAAGCATCGCAAATATTTTGGATAGCAACAAACTTACTTTCTTTAAGACAAAAACATTCAGGGCAATAACAAAGCTTCTTGCTATGTCAATAATATACCAAATACCACAACAACAAAAATTAAATGACAGTTTTTTTATTGAAAACCTTACTATACTTTCTGGCTGTTTTCTGACAGTAGAAAATAGCAAGCCTCTGTCGGGGACATTAGAGGAGATTTATTAATGCGAATCATTAAATGTATACACATATCCTTTAATTATAATATTTTATAATAAATAACATA
>NW_027112128.1:1621146-1629998 GCF_000696795.3 Halyomorpha halys | reverse complement strand
TTATTTATTAAATAAATGTTAATTATTTAATATTAGTTTTTAGAGCATAGGTACTTTGTTTGAAATAAATGTATCTAAAGTCGCAAATCAGATATAATAGTAACTTTGAGTATCATATTAAAAGTTTTAATGATGTTTCTCATAAAGCATTATTTTTGTATCTAAATATCTATTTATTTGATTTGAAATTATTTATCGACTAAAAATTATGTAATAAATTTCAATTAAAATGCACTATTGTAGCTAAATTCACATTTTTTTTTGTTGCGGCAGAAATAACTCCATAACTAAATTAACATTGTGTTCTTACGCATTTATTAAATTAAATATATTAAAAACATAAAGAATGAATTAATGAAGTTCAATTAACAGAAAAACACATTTAGACACACTGTTTTCTTTATTTTACTCGTTTTCAAACGAAATGAATAGTTTTTAATCAAATATGTTATTATGTTAATTGTCTACTTCTCAAAAGTAAAGGTTTAATTTTTTTTAAAATAAAAATCATATGTCATTTGTATTACATAATAATCATTTTCTCTTGCCAAATAGGTCTAAATTAAAAAAAAAAATATTAATTTATCTTCATAAGATGCTCACATGTTCATTATTCCATAATAACTTTCCAAAACTGAATATATTAACTTTTGATATAAAACTCCTCATTTTTATTATATATTAAAATAAAGCTTATTAGTATACTGATCCATCGAAAAGAAAATAATTCAAAAAGGAGTTAGAAGGGGCAATTAGAACGCATACAATTACACGAATATTAAGAATTAAATGTAATGTATATGTTTCTAAGATTAATAAATAATTCAAATATTAATATGATGTTCAGTACTGAATAACCTAAGATTGTCGGGTACCAAGTTGCAGCCCGAGTCAAAGAATGACCTTTACCAGAGGAGCTGAACACTGCTACGGATAATCTTCGCCCCAAGGATACTTTCACCCAGTTCAATCAGCATCTCACAAGTTTCCATAACGGTAATAATGTCCGCTCCTTCGGTCCCAATAGTACGCCAAGCGGTGGCATATGGCCTGTGCAGGAAATTGCAAGAAAGGATCCTCATATAAGGAGAATATGGATTACAGATTATTAATAATAAAACAAAACAAGTTATTACTCAATACTTAATTTTTTTTTGTTTTTTATGGGTTTGGTATTATACTTCTAAATATATATATATTGTTCCATCTTCAATAAATATGAACTACAAGAAAAATATATTATGAATAAGATAGTCAGGGGTGCGGTCAAAAGAGAACACAAATAGTTAACAAGTATTTATTTTCCGACGTTTCGCCCAACTTTGTAGAGCTGTACAAGTTTAGAAACTTATAATAGCTCTACAAGGTGGGGAAAATAAATAGTTGTCAACTATTTTTGTTCTCTTATAAAAAATAAAATAAATATATTTGAAAAAGTAGAGAGGTTTAGTTATTTAGGGCCCAGGGTAACTAGAAAAAGTGAAACTTAAAAGGAAATAAAAACAAAGGCAGAGGTGGGAAATACTTGTTATTATGTTATAATTCAATTTTGAAATTGCTTGGCTCGCGCCTTCTATCCAGAAAGTAAACAGTTAGAATTTACTAAACTTTCCTTTATTATCCTTTCAACTGTTACAAACGTGAAGCCAGTAGCGTGAAATGAGCGCCTTAAGATTATTTTAAAAAAATTATTAATATAATCAGGCTGAAGAAGAACAATTTAACCAGAGAACTAAATAGGCTATAAAACCCAGATTTGCCTGAATTCCATCCGATAAATATAATTCAGATGACAGCATTGCTGCGATTAATATGGGTTTCCAAGCATTTAGGGTTTAGTAAAGAAGTTGAGTATTTCTAAGAAGTTTGAAATACTAATCCGGCGGTAGACCGAAACGTAGGTGGGAGGATTGCTTCAAGACTGAACTTGTAGATTTTGACTAAATATGAAACTTTACGTCAGACGATGATACTTTCAAGTTTCAAGATTAATCCTGTGGTTTTAACCTATTTGTCAGTTTTTTCAGAAAAAAAAAGCTTTTTTTTGTAAGAAAATACATTTATTTTTCTATTGTTTTTGAGGCATTGTAACCCCAAATTCAGATGATATTTTATATTTCCTCTTACACTAAACGAGATGGACTATGGCATCGCTCAATTTGAAGGTAGTCACAGGATATTTGATAGGTCTCCTAGGCAGGACGAAATTTTGAATGAAATTCAACTCCTTTATCATGTTATTGTTCTACCCACAACAAAACAAACCTACATATCAACCCATTTAAAACATAGGTGGCGTTGATGATGCCCAACCGTAGTAGTAATATGAACCCAGTGAGAAAAAGTCAGTTATTTCACCCAAATCATCAAGTAAATTAATGAAACCTATTTAGAATTACCAGTCAAAACTTATGAGTCGACCAAGTATAATAGATAGGAGGAATACAAAATTGCGGCTGTCAAAATACTACATAAAAAAAATTTACCATTCAGAGCTCCATATCTTAGAAAATACCTAAAATACTAGAAAACGCAATAGAACATAATTTTAAGAAGAGTACATTTGCTAAAATGTGAGCCCTTGTAAGAACTCTTTACGTTTTATGGTTTTGGAGGTAAAGTTTTTTTAAAAGGCAACATTTCATGAAATATATACTTAAAAATCAGAAGTTAGTGAATTTATTGTGTGAAAGCTTTAACTCAGGAACCATAATAATACTTTATAGCTCAATAAAGCTGGTTTAATGAACTATAAAGTAGTTAATGACGTTTATCTTCGTAAGAGTATTAGTTTTCATACTTGACAAAATAAATTAACAATGATTTCTGTTCGTACAAAACGATTGGTTTATGGTAAGCTATATCTCAGGAACCACTAAGCGTACGGATGTCTCCCAGCAATAAAATTAAAGATAGTTTAATGTACTATGAACCAGTATATAATGTTTATCCTCGAAAGGGTAGTCATTTTTATGATATTGGCAAATGATATGTTCGCAAATAAATCACTTTATTTTAAAAAATATTATGAAAACTACTACTTTTACGAAGACAAATGTCATAAACATCTTTATAGTACATTAAACTAGTTTTAATTTGAGTTCTAATAGACATCAGTACATCTTACGGATCCTGAGATATAGACATCCCAAAATAAATTTACGAAATACTGAATTTCAGTACATTTTTCATGAAATGTTGCTATTAAAAAAACTGTACCTCGCAAACTATTTAACGTAAACAGTTCTGTTAGGGTTCATATTTTAGCAAATTTACTCTACTTTAAATGATATTCCCTTAAGTTTTCTAGTATCAAAAGTAGTTTCAAAGATATGGAGTTCCGAATGAAAAATTTAACGTTTTAAAAAAAGCTGCTATTTTCTATTCCCCCTTATATACTTGGCAGACTCATAGATTTTTTTAATTATACATAGTTTTCATTAAAGTGATAAAAAATTGGGGTGAAATAACTGACTTTTATACTCCTCTTCTTAGACTCTTTTACTGTAGTGAGAATTTACATACACAAGACATCTCCGAAACGCCCAAAATCGTGCTCAATGAATTATTAAAAGAGTGTACTATCTATCATCCCCTTCTTATGGCCGAAGTCTCAAAATAATTAACATATTAACCATACCTACATCCCATACAGAGCATAATATGACTGAACATAGCTCATAACTACAATAAATCTCAAAACATACTCTTGGATTATTGGTCATAGTTAATGGGAAGAGTTTCATATGTTGTGAACTTTCAATTAAAGGCACAATTTCAAGTAACTAAACGTAATTAAAAGAAGAAACGAAAACTCATTGACTGTCGATTGTGGCGCCTATGACTACCGCAATATAATATTGAGGCCGTTCACCGTGCCATTATTGGATCAATAAGAAGAATAGGGTTGCCTACAAGAGCGTAACCAATGTCCCCTTGATGACTTGGCACTCGACAACCTCACCTTTACTGCTCCCCTAACCTTGAGCAGAGCTGATCAGCTGGTACCTGGAGTCTGCAATAGTCTCAAGGAGGAATTGAACTTCAACATTATTTTAAGTGCCAAGAACATATCCACATTAATCTGATAGTGGATAATCAGATTATATCATATCTGAAATTATAATCCCTTAAGCTCAGACAAATTATTTTTTAATCCTCTAGATAATATTTTTTATGACATCGACTTCATTTAGATATTGATTACAAAACAAATCAGCTGTGGTAATTTCAATTTTTAAAAGTTAATTGTTATACTAAGCTTTTTGAGGATCGTCTTAAAAACTAGTTTATTCTATTAAAATAAATAAAATACCAAGGTTTGAGCTTATGACAAAAAATGTGTAGCATTTTCATTTGAAAAGAAAAACAAACGAAATTCTATGAATCTTTTCTTATGACATTTGAACACACCATAAAAATGATCGATAGACATGTAAATAAATAATACTTTTAACACAGCAAGCAAACTAGAAGAAAAATAAAGTAAAAACCTACAGAACACACACATAGAATCCAAATAATAATATTGATAAAGAGGCTTATGTTCCACCTCCTTTAAATCCCGAGACTCATATAGATGTTCTACTATAACTTTTAAAAATGATTTATTACTATAGACCTGATTTTTGTAGCGGTAATGTATAGTGTTAACCTACTTCTCCATCAGCTGTCTAAATAACTTGCTGAATAAATTGAATTACAAATAACTTTCTGAATAAAAATACATAAATATTGATATAAAACTACTTAAAATTAAAAAAAAAAATCTTTTAAACATATAACAGTATTTTAATAAGTATTAATTTTAACTTATAGTAGAGAGAAAGAAAGAGAACTTTTATTATTTCATGGAAAATGATTTATTTAATATGTTTTCCAGCTCTAATACCAGTTATTCGTTTTATATTGGATTTCCGTTTTAATATGGGTTTATTTCAATTAATGTCCTAGGTTCTTAAAACTACAATTTTTTTTTTTACTTTAAATGATAAGAATTTTGAGCCAAAACTAGATAAATTTTTCGATATTAGATAGTTGTTTCATGCACACAAAAGTACAAAATAATCGTTCTGCCTTAGTTTTATTCCTGTCTTAAACTATAGAACAATGCAACAAAAACTTTGTGTTAATTGTAAATTATTACAGTTTTGAGGATGAGCTAGTTTTAGCTCGAAACGTCAAATATATTAAAGGATTGAAAGAGGGTTTGAATTCGACATTGAAAGATTGTAATTGATATAGCACTATAACCCTTTGAAAATTAGGTGATAGAAATTAATTTTTGATACGAATTGTTCATAATTATGCAATATTTTGACACTGCATAAGAATCTAGTTTGATTATAATATTTCTAATTAATTTTTAAACCCTCGTTTAACATTTTACATTTAAAGATATCGTGTTATATTTTAGCAAATTCCACGTAGTTGAAAGTCCAGGCGTACAGCAGGATAGTAAAAGCTGAATGACAAGCGAATACCATGGATACTACGCTTATGTTGACAAGTGATACTCGTGTGAAGATACTATGAATGGGCGTTCATAAAATAAGTTTCGTTTTAATATGTAGCATATAAAACATGATTAAATAAATTTAATTTAGAAATTGTAAACTTTTCTTAATATAGTATGACATTCGTTCAAAGTGCTAGTTAAAGGAGTAATGAAGGTAATAAAGTAATCAACCTGCAATGAACGAAATCACTCTCAACTATCTAAAGTTAGCCAAGACAATTCGCGAAACCGCTAGACTACGGTTCCCACAGGAGTCATTCCCACCTAGAGGTCTACCTTGTAGTAGGGGGATACGGTGTCCCTCCCCCATGGTAAACACCACGCATACCAGCCACCACCTCACGTGCTTCAGCTCTAATCCTAAATCAAATATCGTCTATAATCACTGTTATTTATTTATTTAGATTACACAGCATCGGATGACAGATTATATACAAGAAGAGAAGACGTGTCAGTTACTCACTCCAGGCGTTTATCACTCCTGAAAGGGTGTCTGCGGGCGGAGAGGTGTCCATCTCTGAAGAAGATCATGTCACACCGTCAGAAAGACATCCGCTACAAGAGCATCGAGGAACGAGCGACGACACAACTCCACGCCACTAACTGAACACTGAATCGATATGGGCGCGGAGGTGGCGGCACCAACGGCTCACCGGTGCACTAGCTCCTCTCAGGTGCCCGCTATTCTTTCACCCTCCCACTACAGTCTACATATTTCACTATAAATAGCCCAACTTTTCAATTTTAATTTTTGATCGAATATAAACACACAAACTAAAAATATACATAAATAACTTAACGAAAATAATTATTGTAGAAAGATGGCCAGGAAAGGTACAAACGTAGCAGAAAAACTATTTATACTTAGTAACGGATATTTTGCCCTACTTTGCAAAGCTTTGTCAGGGCAAAATGAGAAGAAGATAACAACACTCTAAGATATGATATACATATAAATATGAAGTTGTAATAATGACATACAAAAAAGGGAAACATAATAAACTGAAATCAAACGTAACAGATAAATATGAGTAGAAGATAAACTAAAAACAAGTACAGAACTTAATGGTATATTTCAAATTATACCACGAATTACTGCACTTGTTTTTAGTATATTATATAATTTTTTTTAGCTTAATACCTTCCCTTTTTTTTTATGTAGATTTTTTACACATCTTTTTCACAACTTTATATATATATATATATAGTTTCGTCATGGCACCCTTTTCGAGCTAAAAAATTCCACCATAATTATCCTATGAAAGTTAAAAGAAAACAGGGCAAAGTGAGTGTTGGAATGAACTTTTGTGCCGCTATTTTATTTTATTTGTTTATTTTTTTTTGTAATATTTTCAGTATGCCGCATCTCAGGCTGCCGTGGCACCCGCTATGGAAATCGCTATAGTAAAAGTATACAATGTATTATTTTTATGTTAAAGATTATTAATGTAAGAACATGTTGCAGGTGTCTACGTGACAAACAAATATTTAATTTTATGTTTATTATTTTTTTGTAGGAAGATGTTCCGGATACCAAAAATAATACAAAACAGGAAAAAAAAATTATTAGTAACCAAAATTTGGTCCACTTAGTGCTTCATCGGGATGAAATGAAAAGAAGTTACAAATATTGTAAATTAATACATCTTTATGAGAATATACAGAGAAAGTTGTATAAAAAATAAACGAAGCAACCTAGAAGATTATTTATATTTGTTTTTATATAAATGAATAAAATAATTATTAATAACAAATACTGTAATAATAATAACTATTCTACTCATTAATATTTATATTCTTATAGTTTACTTTGTTCTTTTTTTTTACATACCTTCCTATGCATATATTACAGTGTTGTCATATTTTACAGCGTTAGTAACTTGGTTCATACTATTATACTATACGCCCTACTAATAAGACTAAAAAAAAACACATTAAGTTTGAATCGGTGAGTTGAGAAATTCTATAAGATACTTTTTGGTGAATATTTAGAATTTTGGGATTTTCCGTTTTGTTGATATAGACACCTGTTTTAAGTACACGGCACGATAAGCCCGACGCATATCCACTCTTTTATTACAGTATGAAGTTAACATTTTGGTCCGAAACCTCTTAAGTCAGTGTCTTCTATGGGTCACTGAGGACCGGTCCACATATCCGAGTTTTATTTGAAAATGTCTAAAATTTTATGTTAGCCTTTTAGAGTTATCATTTTTTCCCCTTTTCTTTTACAGCCAGCAGTACTATCTTTGAAATACGTACTATATATTTTTTTAAGTCGTGCCGCTATCAAATCAAAGCAGTAAAATTAAAAATGTTCAAAATAAAAACTCGGGGAAGAAATTTAGCAGTCCGATTGATTGTAAAATTCTAGGCAATTTCTTCAGATAATTATGAAAACACATAACAGTTTCGTAGTTAGTCACATTTTGCCTAGTAGTCTATTTTACAAATTTCAAGATATTTATTATATTTCCTGTTTTGCTATGAGTTGATTGATTTGAGATATTCCTTGAGTCAAGTAAATTTAGACTCAAATATCAAAGTTGTCATTAATTAATGAAATTAAATGTATAATAGGAATTTTTAGTACATATTTATAACAAATAACCACATAATATCAATAACTTATCTACTAAATAAAAACTAAGGAACAAAAAAAAGTGTACCCATGCAGTGCAGTATAGTGAATAGAAGGCGCAGATAGAGACAGTATCAAAGGAACTTTAATAATTCCGATACCTGCTATCATAACATAACATATTTATAATTTTCTTAATAGTAAATAATGCAATAACATAAAATAAAAAACATACACCACGGCTAATCGAATAAACTGATTAATTTTTTGTATTTGAACCTTTTAATCCGAAATTCTTAGAATGAAAGTCAACGCTTCTTATTACGTCTCCAACAACATCATAAGTAATAAACTTTTTACCTTTACCTATATTTTATCCCTCAAGGTCTTGACCTTATAAGAACCAAATTACATCTGAACCTTTCCAATCACTCCTATCCTTATCCAACCCTGCTTAGTCCTACAACTTAAATCGAGGTTTGAAACGTAAGTGACCACTTATAATATATTGTAAAATAAATTTGCGAAAATTGATGTACGTGAGTGCTTGAACCTCATGACTCAGCCTACACTGGTTCAACCTCACGTAGGAAAGAGAGTGGGTCCCAGTAACCTCAACCCGAGTGCAAATATTTTATGAGATTAAGGATGGCATTTACGTTTTTATTTTATTATCATATTTTCCTTCAACTAGTTTCTTTTAATTATATTATTTAAAATTCTTGAGACAAGGTAATTATTTATTAAATAAAT
>NW_027112128.1:1616136-1616775 GCF_000696795.3 Halyomorpha halys | reverse complement strand
CCGGTTACTAATAAACAATTTTCCTGCTTTATTCTTTCTTTCATCGCCGCCACCCTACCGAATATCTTCATTCAACTATTAATGTCCCAATAGAAATTATTTTATTTTTAAATATCAATAACAAACATATTTATTACGTCGTTTCATTGATGCTTGCCTGAAGAAATAGTGTAAAATTTCAAAATCCTTTAAACTGCTGAATTACTTTCTCGATTTTTTTTTTGATTTTATTTTATAATTCCTTACCTTCACTTCGATAGGCACTTGTAAAAAAAAAAAAAATATTTAGCACGTATTCTAAAGACAGTTCTGTAACCTAAGGTTATTCTCTCTGTTGCGACTTATAACATATTATGCTCCCAAAACAAGTTTCCATCTTAACGGAATGAAAACTATTAGATATCCCTTAAAAAGTTACCAATGTGGTTTCTCAACTCTTCTATTCAAATATGATATTTCTTAAATATATTGTATTCTTTTACATTTTTATTCAATTAATGTTGATATGTGTATAATGTAGAATACTATTATACATTAAACCAGCGTTTACCAGACGTGTTTCGTCATGGCACCCTTTTCGAGCTAAAAAATTCCACCATAATTATCCTATGAAAGTTAAAAGAAAACAGGGCAAAGTGA